>NW_016909446.1:868000-895223 GCF_001483705.2 Eufriesea mexicana
GTCGTGGTTGGGTAAGAGGATGGAAGTGTTGAGAAATGTGACGTAAAAAGTTGGGACAGTTAGGAAAGAGCTAAAATAAATCTGTTATTCGTCGGACTTTTGTTAATAGAGAGAAATGTTGAGCAACACTGTCAGAAAAAGGCTATTGTCGAGCCGCTGTTGCATTATTTATTTGGCCATTCGCGGAATATAGACATCCAATTAAAGACGTTTCGTAATGCTCGTTGTATCAACGAAGGTTTATAAATAATAAACGTACAATAAATATATAAAAATTCACGCAACGTCGCTGATCGCAACGCACTTGCAATTGCACCTGCCCAATGTGGTTGTAATACTTCTACACGCGTTAATCATCCTCTACCGTTACACCTAGTAGACGTCGTATAGTATCCTCGATTTCATTCGTTTTTCTCAAATATGATCGTCAAACGCAAACTCGTTGAACATGCTGTACACTAGCAACGAATATTCTTAATTCTTAAACGTCGAATTCGGAGCTTGAACGCGTCGTTGAACAGAAAGTATCGCTAATCGAAGCGAGAGGACACTAACGAACACGAACGAGTACATAGTATAAACTATAAAACTATAAATCATAAAATATAGCGTCTACTTTCGTTATATATATAATACTTTCGCTTTTGCACGGTCGATTAACGTTAAAACACGGTCAATATTCGACAATTTCGATTCCTAGCGAAGGAAAGAAACGATCAGGTACTCCGGAAAAAGCGAAACCACGCTCAGGGCGCTATCAACGGCTTCCACGAATTGGGATCGTCTTGATCCGACGTCGATGAACCTTCGGACGACTGCAACATCATCGCCTCTGGTCTAAAGAAGTCGATAATCGGATGGTAATTGTAATTGATCCGCCTCTGCGGCTCCTGGTACTCGTCGTCGAAGCCGCCATTTTGTAGCCTCGATGTCGCGTCCATTTCCAGGTCGTACGGCTGACTGTACCTGGGCAATTTCACATTCTTTATTTCAACGTTGACTTGTTTGATTCGATGTTTCAACTCGGTATCGGAATTTTCTTAATTTCCTTAATACTAAACTTTCCGATTATGCTAATTACCTGTTTAAAATCGTGCTGTTCGCAGTTTCGGCGTTATCCTCGACGTGAGACGTGGATTCCCTCCTGTACGGTGGTCTATTAGGTCTGCTGGGTCTGGAACCTTTCGTTAACGGCCCTGTGTACCCAGGTGCTCTGGTATTAGGTGCATGTTGCTGAGGTAACTTATCGAACGGCCTTGAACTCGTGGACGAAGGCTTCTTGGGCCTCGGCCTCACAGGAAGAGTAAAAGTTGGTCGACTCGGCGAGGCCTCTAGTGTAGGCTTCTTGTTACTCGACCCTGCGCAATTTTGGAAATCGTGACTTGCATCATCATTTCCTATGATCTATACTGTTTAAAGAATAATCAGAAAGTGGGCAACCATGTCCATTTCGCGTACCAATAGAGGAGTCGAAAGCATTGGCAAACTTGCTCAAGTAATCCAACTTCGAAGTCTCCTCGAAATCATCCTTCTGTTCGGTGACGAAATCGGATCCAGGAAACGATTCCTTGATCCTCGACGGTGGATCCTTTTGATGAGGCGGGAAGATCTCGGCGTAGCCGTGCACGTGGCAACTGCAGCAAGATGGTACCTTGAAAATGTCCATGTGCAGGCCCAGCTTGCTGTCCCAGGTCAGAAGCCTGTGATAATTGTACACTTGCATGCAAGAGGATCGGTAATTTTCCGATATGAAGGAGCAGCTCGATTGCGGATTCCTGAAATTGAATATATATTTCGTCGTTTCCATTTCTTCCATATAGATACTGTCAAACGGAATGGTACTTCGTGGAACTTCGGCATTTTTTCCGATATTCTGGTTTACTCGCTTACCATGAGCGAAAGTGAAGCAGAATTTTCATCGCAAGAAAAGAAGTCTCGTGCACCACAAGCGAGACACTTTGTGCACTGGCATGTAACCAAGTGTCGAATTTCGATTTCTATCGCGAAGTTACCGCGAAGATTCTTGAATAAATTTAACTGGGAAAGCGGCAACCGAATCATCTCGTTTCGACTGCGAAGACAAATCATTGGAACGAATGGCGGAGGCAAACGAAACTGCTTTTTAAACCGAGTAGGAAATTCTGCACCGTGGTTACACAGATTGAAATAGAAGAAACGTCACGGTAGATCGATCACCTACGTAACGATCGATGCAAATTAATTAAAATCTCTTACGAGCACTTCTCTAATCGCAGAGTTTGCGTGTGTTCGCCGGTGTTTATTATGTACTTCCAAACACCGGAAGCGGCTCGGGCCAATTGCGGCCGGGCGTATTTAATCACCGATGGACACGTGAAACCCTCTTCCACGTTCTCGAATCCTGAACTCGTGTCGGATCTCCTGGAATAATTAAAAGCAAGTGAGCTCCGTGGAATAATTAACTCGATGTAATAAAATTTTTAAAAATAACAGGAAGACGATAAGGAATACGATACTAATTACAACAAGGAACCAAAGATATAAAAAGTCTCATGTTTTTCTTCATAGATATCAGGATTCGATCGCCATTTACTCCTGCAATGCGGCAACCCGACCACCACATGCTATCACTGTTGATCGAGTTGCCAGTACGCAGGGGCAAAATGGCACGAACTCCGAGCTGTAGATGTTTCATAAATACATCCAGCGATCTTACCTTCTGATTTCGTTACTCTCGTATCGATTCTCGTATTTATTTTCCAAAGGCAGGATGGGGAAACTGTCTCCAGCCTCGTCAAAGTCCTGCGACTTGTAGTCCGTCAGCAAAGCTGCGACCATTTCCTTGTTACCCCTGAGACTCCTGACTATCGCCTCGCTAAGAAAATTTTCTTCCATTAAAATCAACCAACTGACGAGGTAATAAATACCACGGAAAATTATCCCTTTAATTAGATTGAAACAATCTAAGGAACTAACTTCTAACGCGCTATTCCGTAATTCAATGAGATCACTTGGCGAAGAAAGGGGAAGAAAGAAACGAGAGTTTCGCCAATTGAATCTGCGACTTCCTTCCTATTTCCAGACGCGTAATTCCCAATTAAGAAACACAGGTGGTTGTGAGAAACACGGAGGTCGAAGCAACATTGCGCAATGAACAATTGGAACGAGCGGAATCGCAGGAAAACGAGCACTTTCTTCGGCTTTAACGAGCCCGCGAATTATGTCCCTCGACCATTGTGAAACTGCGGTTCCCTTAATTAACGGCAATCCCCGGGTGTTGATTAGGGAAAGTACGATTTAGATGCACGTCATCGAATCGGTTGCGCAATCGTTGCAACCTATTGAATTGCGGCGGAAAGAGGAAAAGGAAGAAGAAATGTGACAATGCACGATACTAACTGAGGATAGTCGGCCGCTTCCAGGCAAACTGTCTTCGAAAAGAAAGTACATTCTTTCTCCGTTGGATCGCGCTTTATCTCCGTGGGTCTCCTGGGTGGCCTAATTAGAGGAGTTCTGGACAGATCTGAAAAATTACGTCCGTTTCCATTCTTCGTATATTACATTCGTCATAATTAACCCTTACAGCGTAAAAGTCACTTCGTTAATTTTTCAATTTTAATTCAAGCAGCAATTTTTCTCTAATTTTATTCAAATTTTAGTTAGATCTTCGGAGACTAGGTGAAACAGTGAAATAGTGAAAAATCACCTGTGTAAACGTTTCTTCTATTGAGCGTAGTCGGTCTTCTCGGTGGAGGTCGATACCCGGGTCGTTTCCGTAGATTGGGCCTCACGATTTTCAATTCCTGTGGCTGCAGCAAAAAACCGGGGATTCTGTTATCTTAATTAATTAATCCTAATTTATGTCACTGAATTCATTTCTGTGTTTCATAAGCTGTAAATTGTATTCCACCACGCGTATCTTCGTTCCATAAAAAAGATCTCCCGACAACGCAGGAATTTCAATTTCAACGGTTTTTATCGGTCGAGAAATCTTAATCGTAGTTAACAATATATGTATGTCCCTGGGAGTTGGTTCGCATACATTTCAGCCCGGTTGCTAATTAATGCCCGGAGAGGAAAGTCACTCGACGCGCTGTAAAGCATTTACATAGCCTCGCCCGAGATTCTGCGGGGATTACGACCGGCGATATAATAAATACGCCAATTACAGTCGCGTGAAAGTACTCGAGGATGAAAATAAACGCTGTCATCTCTCGGGCAAGAACGTCCTGTGAAACGCTCTCGAATCGGAAGGGATGAACGATCGAGGAGACGTCCGGCCGCCTCGATAATATGACCGCGGGTTTCTAAATATCCGCGGGAAATTTCTACGAATTTTTATGGACATTTCGTATAACAGAGTCCGAAGAAGAGAAGGATAGGACTTTAGAAATCCCAGTAATAACTGCCTCGCCGGGTTCCACGCAGATTTTTGCGCGTAAAGCGGAGAACAGAAAGTCGGGACTAAAATAATTATACGAAATGGCTGCCGTGTGTGACAAAATTGTACGTTTCGGAGTGATTTACGATGGAAAGGAGGTCCAAACTCGACTTTCTAAGAGTCTACCACCTGACAAGGTAAACACTCGTCGGTCTTTCGCTCGAGCACAATAATATTGACACCGGGACAGCCTGTTTGCCAGAAGAAGGCGATTCAGAGGTTTCTTCGATGGCGTTCGTTGAACCTTGAACGACCATAAAAGTAACCGATGTTAAATCGACGTCTGCCATACGTTACTTACAGGTTATACAAATCGAGTCACTTTCCCATATTAGGCACCGAAACTAGTCAGGATAAATAAATAAGAGTCATTGCCAATAAGAGACCAAGGGACCAGACAAGATTTACCGTCATCGCGTCATCCTCGATCGGAACAGGGTCAACTCGGGACTACAAAACGGGTACCGAGGATGAACAAGCATTCCTCTGTAGTCCCATCGAGCAGTTCCGTTCGCTTTATACTTAGTCACTGTCGTGAGTCTCTTTCCAAGCGAGACAATCGAGCTGGTAGATCGTTGAAACGTGATCGTGGGGTTACCGAACGATTTACCAAAAATTACACGGTACCAATTTCATCGTCCATTTACCTCTGGTAGTTCTTCCTCGCCGCCAGTCGCATCGTCGGGTATGACCTTCGCGATGTCCACGCCCTTCGGCAGCATCAGCTCCCGGCTGCCATTTTGTCGACTTCCGTTGCTCGGGAGGGTACGAATCTTCTGCAGCTGCTGTCGAAACAGACGAAATAATCGTTCAAAATGACCCGGCTCGTGTCTTTCTTTTCACTTTAATTCCGATACTTGTACTTCCCTCAAAAGGAAAATACATTTACAACCCCGACAGGATAGAGGCCGTTCAAGCGACGTAACCTTTAATAAAGAAGGAAGAAAAGTACGGCTGTCGGAGCGTAATTCCTTCGAGTCCCCTTTCACGTTCGCGTCCACGCTAATGCGTTAACGATAACTTCGACTCGTTAAATTCACCGCGATTAACTCGACCAGCGCTGCGTGTAAGCGTTATTTAAGTAAATAGAAACTTCTACTCACGCTGTGCCGTGCTTTATCCGTGCCGTTCTTCAACGCGTCGTCGGTGATCTTGATGGACGTGACCGTCGTTTCGTTTGTTTCTTTAAGCTCGTCGAGGTCCACGTCTCCTTTGAGATCCTTCTTGGCATTGGCGTCGATCGAGGACAGTAGCACGACTGCCTAGAGAGTGAAACGAACCCCGTGTACTCGCATGAACGTATTATTACCGCCGAAAATAACATTGTAGGTCAGTGGAGCCAACTGTCGCTGGCACGTTGCAACTTCATTCGCCGTTTATTCACCACGAATCGTCTCGAACGATTAATCATATTTTCACCTCGACAACACAAACGCGTACTTTCTATACCTCGACTTCGAATCCGTTTCGCATGGATTATATAGAGCGTTTTCAAAATGGCGACTTTGGAGAACCTCGCTTTGAAAGAGAAATTCGAATATTCGACCGGAGATGGGTTGGAGATAGGCGTGTTCTTCATTTTTCTCGTATCTCTTCGAGTTCTGCGAATTCTTAAATTAGATTCTGATATGTCGCGGAATATCTGTGAAGTTATTATTCATAACAATAATAATTAGCGTGAACAACCGATCGGTAGTATGGCCGTAAATAAGGCGTACATAAATATTAATCGTATTTCTGAAGCACGACTGGCAAAAACTCTGCTATTAGCATTTATAACAGGGATACCAGGTGCTGTCACAGCAGGTATCTGAATTAGTCTCGTTAATTACGTTAAATCTAGTTGCTCGATTCGACGTTACAACAGGAGGAACACGACCTGTATCTCGCTGAACAATTTAATCCATCTGTCAGATTATCAGCTGCGAGTTCCCGTCTTCGAATTCCTAATTAATTACTCGTTTCTTCGTTATCGCCTTCATCTGTACAAAACACAGAATTCACGCTGCTAAATGTATTAATAACACCGCGTTTTCATAATACGTAATAGAACGTTCCTCTTTCGGAAACAAGTACCGTCTTCCGCTTTTTTGTTCTTCGCTGTAACAATGCGTGCAGAGGTGCATATACCGTGTGTCAGTTTCATTCGTTAACGTGTGAAAATCCTGGAAAGTGGAGTTGAGAACGGGACAGGAAAATATTTCGGAACAAATTTTGTGCGATTTAAATTTCCAATAATTATTTGTGCCTTTTGCGTAAAGTAGTGAAATGTAGAAGTATATACTCTTAAATTAAATTTTCCATTGCTTTCTTTAGAAGCAGTAATGCACTATGCCTGGCAGAAAATTTTCGGTCAAACGCAATAATAATAATCACTGTAATTTTTTATAATCAAAGTGCTATAAGACGAGTGCTATAAAACAGAGGAAAAATAATTTTAATTCTCGTTTATATTTAATAGAACACCAAAGAAAAATCAGTTATTCGCAATCAAATAAAATATATAATGACAATGCGGTTTAGGATAAAGTTGGCTTCTACAAAATACAATTAATACCTCTGTAGGTAAAAGAAAACGAAATTATTTTTTCAGAAACGCAATATACAAATATCTAAAATTTCTAGTGAAGAGTTATAGTTTCCTATTCGAAACGATAAACATAACGAGAGAAATACCACGCAGATTTTCAAAATCTTCGCCAACTGGATTAAACACTCTTCGAGAAATTGGGAAAATCCAGGGTTTCCTGATAAATTTACTCGCCTGCAGACGAAAACGAACACCCCATAAGCGATTTATCTCCTTCAAACGATCGTTCGTTGGAAGCGGATCCTTTCCCTCTCATAATCGTAACGCATAGTACCTACTCGCCGAGTAACGCGACAAAGTTTCCCTATACAGATACAATAGCCCGATTCTTCCATTATACCCTTGGGAATTGATCTCTATGGAGAAACGTCGAGCTTCTGGTCCCCGATGGCCAATCTCGGAAGAAATCTCCGCGAGTCGCGCTTCGCGCGGACGAAATTTCGCCTGAGCGGAAGCGGAGTTGCGCGTTGACGGCGCGTAACGTCGTGAAATCGTCGCGAAAACGCGCGGAGCGGATTTAACGACTAACCGTCGCGTGTCTGTTCGGCGAAATTACGCGATTCCTGACGACAGGAATAGGAGCTCGCGAATCGCGTGCGCGAGAGAAAGTCACGCTGTTCTGAATCCGCGGCTAGTTCCGGGCAAACGGAAATGGCGTGCATGGGTTTTTCCTGGGTCCACGAGGATCGAATGAAAGTTCGCGCGATCGATGGTACCACGTATCGGATAGATAATGATTTATCACGTTTGCCTGGTTTCTCCGTTTCAGCTTGAATGAACGGTTGTGTAACTTTCACGCTGATGCAGGATCTCGGATAGGGGGGTACTTTCTAAAATATGAATTTCTTCGCTCAGCCGTTTTCCTCGGATTAACTGTAAACCTTGAGACAGAGGTACCTAGGGTCATCCCGAATCCGGGACAAGATCGATAAGATCTCTGGAATCTTGGACCCAACTTGGGGTAACCGAATTCGCGCGTTTCCCTCGTTACATAACTATTAAATAATTTTTATCACGCTCTTATTGTTCCTCCATTTTTAATTTCTCCAAGAATTAGCAATTCCCTTCAGCACTTATCGTGAGATTTATAAATATTAAATATGGAAATACGAATCGTACTTGACCTAGACATTTGCCTATTTACGTAATTTTTGAAAGAATTAATTATCAATGCTTGGATTCTTCATTAGCTTATCGTAAAATTCGTGACAGTCGAAGATGAAGAAATATTTATCTCGTGCGACGTACAAGCATAAGCAGACCCAAGCAAACTTCTTAGATACACCAGGCATAATGTACAAAACACGCGAAGCTTTAAATCGCCTGACTAATTGCAAGCGAAATACCACTCCGCTATGTTGATCTATAGCTTCTATTTTCTTTCCACGCGAGCTATCAATGCTACAACTGCCGACCATTAATGTGCACCTAAATATACTTCCTGTAGCCAGTTTGAATTACGCTAGTATATCAAAGACAAATATGTACATGCAATTAAGTCGCTGTAATTGAATAAAGATCAATATTAATTTCGACAAAGCAGCTGCACGTTTTCAATAACTGTTTGCAATAACTCGTCAAACGAAAAATCCCGAACCAATCTCTTCAGCTTCTCGTATTTGTAGCTCCAGTATGAAATCCAGCGACGTAACGCTAATTGCTATAAAATACTGTCAATTAAAGCTCAGTTACTCAAACTCGATTATCAACGTCGGTTCTAGACGATCTCTTCGGTAAATAGGATCAAGACAGATCGTATCGTGTCGATCACAGGTGGTCCCATAGTCACGAAAAGGTATTCACCGCCAGAGGGTATCGATCTACGTCGATTTCGACGCAGCCAGTGGCGACGCTGTGTCTCGCGTTTCGTGTCACTGTTTTTCTTTACTAATTTTCTCTTATCAGTCACTGTATAGTTATCTCGACAATACCCTTTCGTTGAATTACGTTAAATTGTCCGATTTTCCAGATAACGAACGCCTTGCACGCCCTTCCTGCGCCGATTTCAGCGCCATCTTGGTCTATCGAACGTGCCCTGTTCCTGCCACGGCACGGTGTCTGGGATTCGAGTGCAGGAAATGGTGAATGTAACACCAGAGTGAGGTGACCCGGCGCGTTATGCCACGTGAAATGACCATACAACGTGGAAATTCCAACATATCCTCTTTTGTTTGCAATCGGCGCTGACCTAGTAACCATGATGCTCAGCAGAAGGAAGAGCTACGATTTCACTGAGTGATCTTTTTCTCCTCATATCGCGGTTGCTCATCAATGCTTAGCCAATACCGTACGATTTTCAGGATATTTCGCAATCCCGTTTGCCGAGTTTACGATTATTTACACGGATCACGCGCAACCTGTTCACCAACGTTTTGTTACGCGGTCTGTATCGATCGTCGTCGATCTCTTCTCTGCAATTCGGAGATCGAATAATATGGATAAAATTTACGGTCTCGGGCAGCAAATCGCCCGTGTAATATCGATCTGAATTATCCTCGATTTAATTGCTCGCGGAGATCGATCCACTAGGCCTGCATCCTCTGCGATTACCTACGCGCCTCAGCTGTGTTTGCCTCTAATTAGTTAAGAGATCAAGAACTTTCGAATACCGCATCACGCTGCAATGAATCGTAAATTCCATAGAGGGGGGGCCTCATTTGAATGCTCGTCGTTATATCGTTAATACCTCGCGTGTGAATCGGAAAAAGCACAATTCCAGTGACTTTCTACCGTGTTCGTCAGCCTGCTTTTACGAAGTCTCCATCGCGCGGGATCCTTCTTCGTAACGAGTATCAGCGTGGTTAATGTCCTCCGGTTACTATTTCGGGGACCTTAGATTATTATCATCGAGAACTTTCACCGAGCTTATCGATCTAAGGAGACACGCGCTTCTTACGAATTATGAATCGCTATGGCGGATTGCGCCTCTTATGTCGAAGGATCTTCGGTGCAATTTATTATATTTCGCGGACGTGATTTTAATATTAAAATATAACAGATGGCTGGAAACGCGAGAAATTTCACATAAATAGTCGGAATCGCGGAAATACGCTAGTGAAATTCGGATTTATTAGGTACCGCCTGGAATCCAAAATTTTGGAGAAAGTTTAAAAATTTTATTAACATTGGGAATTCTTTAATCAGCACGCTGTTAAAGGGAAGAAAATTGTTCTCGATATTTATGCAACCATCCTTTAAATTAATTCTCAAGCTACAAAGGTGATACCCGAATAAAGATACCTGAAATGATGCAATAGAAATAACTGGGTAATTTTTAAAATTACAGAAACTGCAAAATAGTTGTTCCAACTGGTTCGATAGTTCAAGTATAAATGCCAGAGGTAGGAGAAAGATACTGTGCAGATAAAAATTAGAAAGCAATTCGAAATTTTTTCCTCGCATCGTGCAGCGTTATTGGAAACTTATCTAAAATGCCAGTCAATCAATCTTCGATCGAACGATCGATGTATCACGTACCTGACATACCGTTTCGAACAACCACTTGGGTCGAGATTCGCGAGATTGCGAGATAACCGGCAAATGGCGAGATAACCATAAATCGGCCGGTGTTATAAGTGACTCGATCGATCTCGATCGAGGAATCGATGACGAGGCACGCGCAGCGGTCTGTCGGTCGGGAACCTAATTCTCAGGGTTTAACGACGGAGGAAAAGGAAAGAAAAGGGAAAGGGAAACGTAGAGAGGAGAGGAGTAATCAAATTGATCGGCGAAATACGATAACGCGCGAACAATTGCCTGGTTTGATAAAAATCGCGCAAGTAATTGCCACGTTCGGCCAACGATCTCGTATTTGCGATCACCGATAAATCATTCGCTAGCTAACGCGTGAGAGGGAACTCGTGGCAATTAAGGAAATCTATTTACTTTTCCTGATTCCAACGGGTTACCGGATCAAGGCCACGCAAAGGTTGTTCCACTTTACGGCACAAGTGTCTCGACAGACGTAGCGAGTTACCATTTTCCGACAGGAACTTCCACTTCTTTTCCATGTCCCCGTCGACCAACACGAACGGGCCATACCAGCGTTAAAATACGGTCGTCGACTGTTTAACGCGTGAAATTAAACGTCACGTGGCTGTTCGTGCTCGTCGTTTAAATTCAATCGCGCAGCAGTTTCCGCGAGAAACCTGTCTCGCTGAGAATTCGCCTAGAAGCCTCGGAAGAAAGTGCTATCTGCATGAATGCCTCTGTCTCGCGATGTATAAAGGAGAACAGTGCTTTCCTAAGTCGTTCCCTTGATATTCCCAATTACTTTGCGAAGGATCACCTATTAGGACGCGTTCTCGAAAGTTTCCCGCCATTATAAACTCAGGAGACGAAGAGTTTGGGTAATTACCGACAAATCGACGAAAGTGGAACCCCATCGATGAATTTTTGCAAGTTTCTACGGTGTAAAAATATATCAACGATACACACTGTCGTTGTTTCAACGAGTTCTCGTACGTATCGGGATACTTGGACGAAACAAAGAGAATTTCTTACCACCGCGACGAAAAGTAATCCTCGCGCCATCATTGCTCCCTCATGTGATCTCTCAACGACTCTTCCCGCTTCTTTCACAGATCACCACATTCACAATCACCAGCGCGAATATGCGATACCCCGCAGCGAAACGTGCCCGAGTCCAATCTTCGCAAGCTAACTCGAACAATTCGCCAAACTTCAATAGCAACCCTCCTCAGACTGCAATCATTCACCCCCGTGGTCTTTGTTTGTCCCAGCGAGCGTCCTTCGGTTCCACGGTTGCAATTTCTCCGATACCCCGACGTGTCCTGCGGAAGCGATCGATGGACGCGACTGAAGGCTCGATCCGTTCCTCCTCGACGTCCGCGAACAAGCCCGTGAGGACACGGCGTCTCGACGGAGAGCGGAAAAATCGAGAAATTGAGCGGTCGTGGAGGCGCACCGAACTCTGGTTTCAGCCGCCGCGGAGTGCGTACGGTCCTCGTCTTCATCAGGTGGAAGGAGACGCCGAAGAAGAAGAAGAATCGTAGCCCGATGCCTGGCGGCTCTCACGTGGGGATAATGTAGGAACGAGCGTGCTTCGTCCTGCGTGTTCCCCCTTCGTCGAGCCGTGACCGAGAAAACCGGACGGCCGGATAAGCGTGTCGTGTTCGAGAGGAGGAAGAAGTCGGCCACTCGTACGCCTCCTTCCTCTTCGTTCAGCTACGTCTCCGCTCGCGGTGGAGCACAGAGTGGTGGTCGCCCGCGTCACCCTTGATGCGACAGCACGTGACGTTTTCACCGCGATTGTCGCTTTTCGACCTCCTTCTTCCTTGTACTTTGCTTCTGCTACTTCGTTTCCAACTTCCAGCTCCGGCCTCCGCTCCGTAATTTGAATGTGAATGTCTCGGAACGTATATCTTGCTTTGCTTCGCGGAGTCGGGAGCTTGGAAGAGGTTATGTAGTGTGTTTCAGAGATGCTGCTTGTTTTGGGAACCCGAACAGGGATGTATTTAAAGCGCCAGTTGATTTATTTCGATAGCATACCGGTACCATAGGCTTGAAAGAGGTGAGTTGCATATTTAAGAGACACTGACTAGCGAGGAAAGAAGAGGGATTCTGAAGAATGCGCGAAGTTAGAAAATTTTAGAAATTGGAGTAGAATTGATTATTGTACTTTGTCTAGAAATTTTAGTCGTCATCGGGAGTTCATATTTCGGAATTTATATTTCGACTGGGTTGACGGCATCAGAGACTTTAGAAAAGCTCGTGAGATATGTTTGAGAAAAGAATAGATGAAGTGGTTGGAAAATTTTAGAAAATGAATGGAAATAGATTTCGCCTGCTCTACATTTCGCTCGAATTTTATTTTTCTATATTGTCTTCAAATTAAAAATTTCTGTCTCGAATTTATTTCTGAGTTGTTGAAAGTTATTTTATAAAACTCATAGAATGTAAATTAATACGATTTCATGCGATGGGAGAATTTGGTGTAAGCAGCGAGTCCCCCTGAAATCGGAATGTCCACGTACAGGTGTACCTAACGAAGAGTCCCGCGACAAGACATGTCGTGATTCGTCGCTAAACTCGATCTGCCCACTTTTTCTAACAGGAGTTCCTGGATCGCGGCAAGTTGGCCGTAGGAATTTGGAACGTTCTCTAATAACACCTTTCACGATTAAATTCCCGACGTGACCGAATGAAAAGTGACGCGCTATTTGTCTAGGCGACGCGCGATGTTTTCTCCACGATTGCCGCTCTTAGCGTGCATGTACTTTCGATGTACACCCGCCTGCCACTCTACTAAAGTCTCAGCCTATCTTCCCGTACACACGCGTGAATTCGAACGATAAAAGTGGCGGGACAAATGGTTCGACACGGGGCCCATAAATCTCCATTTACCCCTCGTGAATATTCACTCACGGCCCGTTCCTTCGAATTAAGCGAGAAATATACTTTCGTTGGAACGAGAAATCGTAGCTAAAAAATCGGGGACCAAAGCGACAGGTGATCGACGAGGTTTTCTCCTCGAGTCTCTAATCGATCGATAACGAGCCGAGAAAAGAGTATAATACGCGTGCATTTCCAGACATCGAGATGGAAAATTATGCTAACTCCTTGGGGTCCGATGTCGCGCTGAGAAAGTTAAACTATTCTAGAAAGTGCAGCGTAATGCCTTAATCGACGCCGATGTACCAACATGGTAAATAGACGAATTAACATTCGTGTAAATGAGTACAAGTAGCGACGAAGAAACGGAAACCGTAATTACGGATCTTATCTACTTTCTAACACATTTGTCGACATAGTAGCGAAATTCATCGTCACCACGGGTACATCATAGGAATATAATATATTCCTTGGCTATCGAGATCTCGTTGGCGATATCGTACATAGTGAAATTCTAAAAATTACCCGTCAATTCTCATTTGTATTCGGAATGCTCGTTAACACGGACAGATGTCGGTAACCGAGCGTCAATCCCACGGGGGTCGGAAAAATGGCGGCAATTAGAGTCGAGACACTGCACGTTCCTGCATCGATAAACTTTCTTCTCGAACGTCTCGGGTCCAGCTGCATTTCAGATTCGTTTTGCCCACGTTTCTAATGGCGCTTGCCGGACGGATCGAGGGGTGAAAGCGACCAAGCGTTTCCGAATCGAATGGCGCTACGACTCGAAGCTGCAATCAGCGTTTGTCACTCTCTCGCATCTAGAGGAAGTTTCTAAGGCGTTGGCGAACGTCGGCGTGGTCTGTAATTGGCGACATTTTGCACGCGAACGAGCGGTCGTTAGGCCGTTTAACGCGACATTCGATGCAACAGAATTGCAGATAGAACGTGATTAACTCGCAATAAAGCAACTGGTTTTAGATATCCACGGGACGGGAGAGAAGGTCTTGGAAGCTTTGAATATCCTTATCGCTGACTCGCGGGATTCTTAGGATCCTTAGTGGTTATTCGAATTGGAAGGTTGGTCGATAAGCGAGAAATCTACTTTTATCTGTATATAGAAAATTCGAAATTAGCCTTTTATCTTTTCCAAGTAGGCGTAGTTGATTCTTAAGAATCTGATTGTATTTCCATGATCGTATATCTCTGGTTTACGAGACGTCTCAGCCATTGGATACGAGTATTCTTCTTTCGCGCTTCTTATGCGTTGAACGAAGTATAGTTCGCTTATCCATCGTTCTGCTAAATATTCCTCACTTCTTGTGGATAAGCACCGTCATTTTGAGGAAATGGAGCCTCTAAAGGTGGCTTCCAGTTCCTTATCGTTCTACTAAACACACTTCACTCCTACGTAGGGACTGATATTTCTTCATGATTACGCTTGCAAAATTATACTTCAATCATCTGTTCTTCCATTATGTATTTTTTACTTCTACATAAGTGCCTACGTTCCCTCAAAATTGCGTTATCCAATCCGATCGTCCATCAGCTGAAAATTCATCGCAAAATCATGTTACTAAAATTACTCTGCATTTAATTATTCCACCAAAATTACTTTTGTAAAATTATCGAAAACAGTATCATTCTCTTTATTCAATTTACAACTACTGTCAAATATTATCTCGTCAACGTGCCACTTTCAAAATTATTCTTCAATCGCTTATCGTTCTACCAAACATTCTTCATTCTCTCAAACATCCCCCAAATATCATTACCTCCCCAAAATTATACTTGCAAAGTTACTTTCCCGATAACGAACCCTCGTTCAAATTACCAAAAATAACATCAATCTTCCCCCGTTATTTAAATCAACCATCGTCCATCCCCCAGTACCAACTCCACAATATTTATTCCACGTAATTCCAGGAGGAACCGCCCCAAAAGTGTGACGGCTGTTCCAGGACAAGGCAGAAACCGGAGGAAAAGTAGGATTGACAGGAGAACGGTGCGCTCGGCTCGTAAATCCGCAACCCTCTCAACATCCCCCTAATTTCGCTCAATAAATATCCAGCCGCGAAACTGCCGCGGGCACGCGTAAAGTGTCACGGGGATACTCGGCTGCGGGCGCCGTTTCCATTGTCCGCCGTGGCGAATCTGCATTCCGAAACGGCCGTGCGCAACGATCGGCCCGCATAAAGATCGGTGGAACGCGGCCGTGAGGTGTTCCCGGGGTCCGGCTTAACGATACGCCGCGTGTCGCGGCGCGGGTATATTTAAGGGAGTCGTGGAAATCGGAATAAACGGCCTACGAATCGATCGCGAAACGACCCGCGGCTCACTTAGGCCCGATAAAGAGAATGGTTATTGCCGGACGCGTGGAACCGCTCGCGAGGGTACGCCGGTGGTACGTCCGCGATAGAGCGTAGGACTTGTTGCGTGGAACGCGTACAAGTTCAGGTTAGAGGGGAGGAGAGGGCGGGAGAAAAGAAAAAAATGGGAAACATCGTAACCGTTCGTTCTTGATTTACGCGTCGGTGCGCTCGAAACCGCGCGACTAGAGACCGGACGATGTTAACGACGCCTTCGATCGGGTTCCACGGGAGATTTAGAGTGCGCCTCTCCGCGCGAGCCTCGTAAAATTTGTCAACATGCATGCAGAGTGTTTAGCGGTGGATCCGGTGAATTTAGAGGGGCATGCTTTTGGCGAAGCGGTCGGTGTTCGAGGCTCGAGCCGAGGTAGGAATTCTGTTCCCTGGGAAAGGTGCAGGGTGTCGGTACATTTTCCACGAGTTTCGCTTCGTGGATGGTAACGAGAACAGTATTCAACGAATTTTCACATTTCCTATGATCCCTAATATTCGTTCCAGGATTCCCCGAGAGTCTACTTTGCTGAACGAGAAAATCGAAATCGAAATTGCTCTATAATCTTCGGTTTCTGAAAAATGTGAGTATTTCGAAAGGGGCACGATTTTTGGGTAAAATGGAGTATTAGCTGAAAAGTGAGAAGATTGGGAGGTTCATTGTTGCTTCACGAGTTAGGGGAGAGTGTCTCGAGTTTAGCAATGTTTATAATTGTAATTATTCCTGAATCCGAATAACTACAATTCATCGTCAAAGTTTAAAATATATATATCGCGAAACCGTAAGCGGGATTTTGCCGCCACGCAACCATTGTTCGCATATCTAACTTCATCAAGGCTGAGGTCACGTGTAATGGACACCAAAACCATCATCAAGTAGCTATCGTTTTTCATGTGCATAACATGTATATATATATATTTATATATGTGTTTATACTTTATACACTAATCGCAAAATTATAAGCAATTTATCGAAATCACTATTCATTCTAGTCAAGAACATAAAAGAAATAAAAATATTTCGACATACATATATGCATTATGAGAATTTATTCTATTCAAGAGCAAATGTAATTATAGTTTATAAAAAATATATAAATTACGAAATATATCATAAATAACAAATTACATGAAACATTAAAATAGTTAATATAACTGCATCACAGAAATGTATATTGTAAAATAGCAAGAATGAAGTTTATAAATTACTATATTTATCGTTAGTAACAAATTAATATTGTTAATAACAAATTCTGTGCTATGTATATTTATAATAAAAGTGAAAAAATTAATAAATAACCGATTATTACCTGTACTTATAACGTACGTATGCAAAAATGTTCTTATAATTTACAAAAAGCTTGTAAATAATTACACTGATTGTTAATAACAAATTAATATTGTTATCAACAAATTGGTCGTAACGTATATTTATAACAAAAGTGAAAAAATTGATAAATTATTCGCTACTAAAGCGGAAAAATAATAAATAATGTAATCGGTAAAGTGTGAAAATTTCTAATCGGAGTGGGGGATTCGGCCGATCGACGGCTATATAAGGAGCGACGCGACATAGGACAAGCCATTTGTCGGTTCAACTTCGGAAGTGTAACATCTAAATTTTCGTTGTGCGCGAGGGTGGGGATTCGAAGTGAGGTTAGGGTTGGCTACCCCACCCTCACCCCCACCCATTAAACAATTTGTTAATCATTTTTATTTTGTTTTCAGATATTAATTATTTTTTTATTTCAGCTATTAATTATTTTTTCTTTTTGCAGCTATTAATTATTTTTTCTCTCTTCAGATGTTATTTATTTTCATTTGACATTTCGAATATTTCGTATGATATTCGAGTGTCCCATCGTTGGGTTATTTATGTCTCATCGTTGGGTTGTTTTTATCCCATGTTTGGGTTGTTAATAATTTTCTTTTTCAGGTTTAATCTATTTTTCTTGCAGGTTTTAATAATTTTTTTTATTTTCAGATTTTAATTATTCTTATTTTTCCACGTTTCATTTTTTCGTTTCTATTCATCTTCATTAAAACACTCGAATATTTCGTATAATATTCGAATGTTTCGTCGTTGGTTTGTTTCTGTCTCATAGATGGGTTACTCGTTCCGCTTGGTTAACCTTCATGGTTTCTATTCGTTCGTTTTCTTTCCTCGTACTAATCCGTTTCCTTTCAGGTTTATATTAACAGTAATATATTCTGTTTTAGCTTTTAGTTTCTTCAAGACTTCATTTGGTACGCATCAATGGCCGACACGGGATGCGTGCGTTTAGACCTAAGTAGATATAAGTAATTATAAGATAGATGCCTAGACTAAGTCTCATGTGCGCGCTACCTGTACAAAGGTAAGCTACCTAACTTGGAACGAATATTATATTTTTCCTTCAGTTTTCCCTCTCGTTACCAAATAGAACATAATTGTTCTCGCGATAAACGCGATCGTTCTTAAGTACCGACTAGCCTGCGCGACGTACTCCCCTGTACTTGACAACTTTGCGACTCATAAGTCATCCTCACGACTCGTCTCCGACCTTCATTTCCAGCCACTGTCAATCTCGTCAAGCATCGAGTTCCAGGGACGCCCTCGGGTCTCTGTTTCCTCTGGACTCGATGCGGGGGTCCAGCACCCTGGTCGTACGCGACTGGGGCATGGGCCTGCAGTTGGACGGATATAGTGTCTACGGTTAGACCACAGGGATGATTAAGTTCTACCCCGTGTGGCAGGGATGCGAAGTGGCTGTCTGGCTTGCAAGGCCCCGCTGGACCCTCGTATCGACTCTGGAAGTTTCATTGGCTCGGGGACTATCCTTGGTCCACGTGTAAGTCTTGACGAGCATAGCAGTGACTGGAAATGGACTAGGCCCGATCGGGAGGGTGCCGAGGCATGAAGTTGTCTTGTACACGAGAGTACGTTTCGTAGGCTAGTCGGTCTTTCGAATAATCGCGAACTCGTTCGGGCGCGATCGCGATTTTTAACTTGCTCGCGTGTTTTATATTTTATTCCCTATTTTTATGAGACATAATATATCTTAGTGTCGCGACAATAAAGTAGTAGTGTTCCGAATCGATGTCCCTTTTGTAAGACACGAAATATAATAAAGTGTCAGTAGATTTTCACTTTAACTTCTTTCGCTCCAAGTTAGGTTAGACTACCTTTGATACAGATAGCGCCAGTAGGATGCGCCACTAGGGCGCATGTCGGGTCTCGATGCGTAGCCACCTCCTCGTGGTGAGACCTGGTAATTGGTATGGTTTTCCTAAATAAAATTTTTGGAAAACGATTCCAAGCTAAGAACTACGCACCAAAGTTGATACATTAGTTATAAGCTAGTTATAAGTTAGTTACAAATTAATTATAAATTAGTCTTTAATTACTTATTAGTTAATTATACGTTATATATAATAATATTACAAATTTTCAGAGTTCCTTTTGAACTTTAAGGAAGTAAACTTTACAACAATTACCCAATGGATATTACAGAATAAAATTCTTGTCAGACAATGTAACATTTAATAATCTTCAATCATTTTGAAGTGACTCTCGAAGTAATCATCAATAACCTCGAATACCTTTTGATGAGACCCTGCGGTAACTTTGAAATAGTTTCAATCAATCTTCGTGCAATCTTTACGTGTCTCAACACATGGAAACGATCTCACACGATATTAAACTGTTCTCGAATAATTTGAAACATTCCGTTAGAAATCGAAGAACGAAAATGTTCGTCGACGATGAATTTAACGGACTAATTGCGATACCTGTACCACTTAACAGCGGTCGCTAGACCAGAACCACGCTAGAGAGACATTCTACGTACGTGTAGGTCACGGCTGCCATCTATGGAAAGACTTTCGCCTAGAAATCCAGCAACGATATCGAGGTAATAGCGTGAGAGTAAAATGAAAATGGAAAACAGTCTTACCTGCGTTGACTAATCCTTTCTTTCTAGACATCTCATCAGACACGAAACTTCGTACCGATATTCCGCCTAAATTTATCCATTCGCATCATCGCTTCTATTAAACTGCGCTATCCAGGTATCGAAAGTCTCAAAATCCTGCGATAAATTTCGTAATCCTTTTTACTTTCTCTTCCACGATTCTGCGACGTTAATCATCCTCGCTCGCGAATTTATCGCGCATTCGGGCGACCAATAAAAGCGCAGTCGACGACGGATTTCATTAATTTCATCGTAACCGAATAACTCGTCAGGCATGCTAGATCCTCGTTCCACGGATTCGTCGCTCGTTTAAAAGTAAGATCGCAGGGCCGCGTTCCACTTTCATCGGAAGGAAGCCGGCAGAAAATTCCGCCGCGCGTTCATCAACGGCATTTTTTGATAGTAACGTTAACGAGCCAGTGACCCAAATATTCGTCGAAACGAGCACGTTTCACTTCACCGAAACTCGCTGGAATAACGCCGAGACATACGCATGGTTTCGACTATATTGTCAGTCGTTGAGATGGGCCAATGGTCGTACGGTTGTACGCCGATGTCGTCCGATAAGTTTGCGACCTTACGGTCTCTCGGACGCCATTCTTCGAGGGAATGCACGCAGCGGTAACGAATCGGGGATGAAGGGAGCCTTGCTGAAACAAAAGCAACCTTTGTAACGAGTTTCGATTGGTTCCAGTCGCGAGACCTGCTCCGCGTTTTTCACGTCTTCCAATTTTGCGAGCAGAGCGAATCGCATCGTTCGGTCGTTTCGAACACCGCGACTATGAGTCTGGAGACCTTGAGTCGTTGTGGAGGTACCTCACCTGGGTGCTTCGATGCAGAGGTATTATTGAAATGGGTGTTATTGCAGTGTATATTGAATTTTAATTTAGATATGTCGAGCCCAGCGGAATGGAATTAAGGTGGTTTAAGATGGTGGCTGATTTTATATTAAACGAAGAAAGTAATACTGAAGTTAGAACTATAACTTTTTGACAACTTAGTTTGTCGTCTTTTTCTGCCATTTTTATTTGGTACAGATTTCCTGTTATTTATTAAATTTTATAATGGCAACTGGTTTCCTTTCTTCGCTTCTTTGGGATGAAAAGAGTTTTACAGAACTTTGATCTGGAACTATTTGTTACCTTAAGCTACGGGATTTTTTACTTTCGGATTTTGCTGGATAATACACCGGTGAACAAGTTGTTGTTGTAGTGTATTGTAATATTGAAGTATTACGTGCGATTTGTATTTTATAATCTTCGTTATTCCATCGTATCTTTATTTGACATACTCTTTAATTATTATAACAGAAGTTATTTCTAACATCAATGTTCGAATACTAAGTTACATAATACGAACTTAATGATGATCCTACGGATATTGAAAAATGTTCGAAACTCAGACTGCGAGGAAAAAGTAAATGATGGAGACCCGAAGCAGCTTGTAGAACATGTTAATTGTCAACTCAACAGTACCGTTACGCGATTACCGAAAGTGCAAAACGAATAACGATGGGTATAATTGGTTCTCACGAAAGGAGCTAACAGAGGAAACGAGCAACTTCAGTCACCGACTGAATTGCATCCCAACGAGGTGCCGAAGTTATTTCAAAATGCACAGTGAAAGAGACTCGTTCGGAATATCGAATTAAAAATACCGAAAATCGAGAATAACCTACTCGCCTCAAATTCCTACAACAAGTTAGACAAGGATAAATAATAAAGCATCTTTGCATCAGCGCCATTTATGATTTTACTCCGTAAAGTAACAGGAACACAGAATGAGCAGACATGTTGTCTGAACTTCGTGATAAAGACAGCAAACGATTAAAACAGGACAAATGCTTCAGCACTTGGAATATTAATAAATTACTCGATTTCTGGGATTAATTTATAAACTCTTATAACTGCATCGCAAAGCTGGATCTTTGGGCAACATTCCTACGCAATTTTGGTATATAATTTGATGTTAATTAATTTGTTATTATTAATTACTCGACGGCATACGAGACTTTACAACAACGATCGACACGATTGTCCCTCAAAATAATTAATTATGAACAAAACCAGAAGTAAAATATGAACAGTCGTTGTGGAGGTACCTCACCTGGGTGCTTCGATGCAGAGGTATTATTGAAATGGGTGTTATTGCAGTGTATATTGAATTTTAATTTAGATATGTCGAGCCCAGCGGAATGGAATTAAGGTGGTTTAAGATGGTGGCTGATTTTATATTAAACGAAGAAAGTAATACTGAAGTTAGAACTATAACTTTTTGACAACTTAGTTTGTCGTCTTTTTCTGCCATTTTTATTTGGTACAGATTTCCTGTTATTTATTAAATTTTATAATGGCAACTGGTTTCCTTTCTTCGCTTCTTTGGGATGAAAAGAGTTTTACAGAACTTTGATCTGGAACTATTTGTTACCTTAAGCTACGGGATTTTTTACTTTCGGATTTTGCTGGATAATACACCGGTGAACAAGTTGTTGTTGTAGTGTATTGTAATATTGAAGTATTACGTGCGATTTGTATTTTATAATCTTCGTTATTCCATCGTATCTTTATTTGACATACTCTTTAATTATTATAACAGAAGTTATTTCTAACATCAATGTTCGAATACTAAGTTACATAATACGAACTTAATGATGATCCTACGGATATTGAAAAATGTTCGAAACTCAGACTGCGAGGAAAAAGTAAATGATGGAGACCCGAAGCAGCTTGTAGAACATGTTAATTGTCAACTCAACAGTACCGTTACGCGATTACCGAAAGTGCAAAACGAATAACGATGGGTATAATTGGTTCTCACGAAAGGAGCTAACAGAGGAAACGAGCAACTTCAGTCACCGACCGAATTGCATCCCAACGAGGTGCCGAAGTTATTTCAAAATGCACAGTGAAAGAGACTCGTTCGGAATATCGAATTAAAAATACCGAAAATCGAGAATAACCTACTCGCCTCAAATTCCTACAACAAGTTAGACAAGGATAAATAATAAAGCATCTTTGCATCAGCGCCATTTATGATTTTACTCCGTAAAGTAACAGGAACACAGAATGAGCAGACATGTTGTCTGAACTTCGTGATAAAGACAGCAAACGATTAAAACAGGACAAATGCTTCAGCACTTGGAATATTAATAAATTACTCGATTTCTGGGATTAATTTATAAACTCTTATAACTGCATCGCAAAGCTGGATCCTTGGGCAACATTCTTACGCAATTTTGGTATATAATTTGATGTCAATTAATTTGTTATTATTAATTACTCGACGGCATACGAGATTTTACAACAACGATCGACACGATTGTCCCTCAAAATAATTAATTATGAACAAAACCAGAAGTAAAATATGAACAAAAATCATATGAGAATATTCCCAAGGATATTGTTTTTATAATGCCTGCAAAAAATTTATAAATTAACTGCACAGAAGGCAGTTATTAATGAAAAATCAATAGTATCTTCGATATCGGTTCGAACACTCCGGAGAATAATTACTCGTAACTAATTAATTAAGAAGAAATTAATATTGAAAATTATATTAGAAAGTTCGTAAAGGACGCGCCTTTAAGATGCAGTTATAAAAGTTTATAAATTAATCGCAGAAATAGAGCAATTTATTAATTTTTTAATGTCGAATGAAAATTCAAGCGACAACGCTTAGCGCAACCTTAATAAATTACTCTATTTCTGCGATTAATTTATGAACTTTTATAACTGCACCGTAAAGGCGCGTCCTTTACGAACCTTTTAATGTAATTTTCAATATTAATTTCTTCTTAATTAATTAGTTATAAGTAATTATTTTCCGGAGTGTTCGAACCGATGTTGAAGATACTATTGGTTTTTCATTAATTACAATCTTCTATGCAATTAATTTATAAATTACATGCACACAGTATAAAAACAATATCCTTGGGAATATTCTCATATGATTTTTGTTCATATTTTCTTTCTGGTTTTGTTCATAATTAATTATTTTGAGGGACAATCGTGTCTATCGTTGTTGTAAAATCTTGTATGCCGATAAGTAATTAATAATAACAAATTAACTAGCATCAAATTATATGCCAAAATTGCGTAAGAATGTTGCCCAAGGATCCAGCTTTGCGATGCAGTTATAAAAGTTCATAAATTAATCCCAGAAATCGAGTAATTTATTAATATTCCAAGTGCTGAAACATCTGTCCTTTTTTAATCGCTTGCTGTCCTTGTCACGAGCTTTAGACGACCTCTTTGCTCATTCTTTGTTCCTGTTACTTTTCGGAGAAATTCCAAGAATTCTTTGGACAATATCGTAGCTGTGCCGTAAAATGTTCGCCCAATTTTGCGATTTTATACCAGGATAACATGACATAAAAGGAGGTCGTTCGCCGAGACAGTCCCAAGAAGTGTCGTCATTTCCAAGAATTCCGAGGACAAAACTTTTGCAGCCTACATGGACAATAATTTTGCTGCCACCGGTCAATACTTTTGCCGCATGCGGACAATACTTTTGCTGCCATTGGTCAATACTTTTGCCGCCTCTGTGGACAATACTTTTGCTGCCACTGGTCAATACTTTTGCCGCCTCGTTGGACAATACTTTTGCCGTTTCTGGACAATACTTTTGCCGCCACTGCGGACAATACTTTTGCTGCAACAGGTCAATACTTTTGCCGCCTCGTTGGACAATACTTTTGCCGTTTCTGGACAATACTTTTGCCGCCTCTGGACAATGCTTTTGCCGCCCCTGGTCAATAGTTTTGCCGCTTCAGTGGACAATACTTTTGCGGTCTCGAAGAAAAGTTTCTGGCCGATTTCGCGATCTTGTATCAGGAGAAAATGATATGATAGGAGGTCGCACGCCGAGAAAGTTCCAAGAAATGACGTCATTTCCAAGAATTCTCGAACAATGATTTTGCCGTATCGCCGTAAAATTTTCCGCCGATTTCGCGACTTTGCATCAGGATAACATGACATGAAAGGAGGTCGCTCGTCGAGTCATTTCCGAGAATTGACGTCATTTCTAAGAATTCTCTGGACAAAACTTTTGCAGTTTCAGCGAGAAATTTTTGGCTAATTTTGCGATTTTGTATTAGGATAACATGACATGAAAGGAGGTCGCTCGTCGAGTCATTTCCGAGAATTGACGTCATTTCGAAGAATTCTCTGGACAAAACTTTTGCAGTTTCAGCGAGAAAGTTTTGGCTGATTTTGCGATTTTGTATTAGGATAACATGACATGAAAGGAGGTCGCTCGTCGAGTCATTTCCGAGAATTGACGTCATTTCGAAGAATTCTCTGGACAAAACTTTTGCAGTTTCAGCGAGAAATTTTTGGCTGATTTTGCGATTTTGTATTAGGATAACATGACATGAAAAGAGGTCGCTCGCCGAGTCATTTCCGAGAATTGACGTCATTTCCAAGAATTCTCTGGACAAAACTTTTGCAGTTTCAGCGAGAAATTTTTGGCCGATTTCGCGATTTTCTATTAGGATAACATAACATGAAAGGAGGTCGCTCGTCGTGTCAGTTCCAAGAAATGTCGACATTTCCAAGAATTCTCTGGACAATACTTTTGCAACACGGCGAGAAATTTTCAGCCGATTTTGTCTCTTTGTATTAGGGTAACATAACACGATAGGAGGTTGTTCGCCGACCTATTCCATGATTTTACATCATTTCCAATAATTCTCTGGACAATACTTTTTCTACTTTGCAGTACATTTTAATAATTTTACTTACCTTATACTTACCTTGCTTACTTACCTTGCTTACTTACCTTCTCTTACATGAATTCCTTTCCTTACTTACAAGGAGTGTGCAAGTCCATCGGGTCACCGATTTAGTTGAAACATTGCAGCTTTGTAGATATCGTCATGCAGTTTAAGAAAATATATTATTATAGTCACAATTATTAAATAGCTTTTAAGATATTTACGATTAAAGTTTTAGTACTTCCTGAATTATATATTTCTTTTTAATATGTTTTAAGTTACGTTGTATCGTAACGGCGAAGTTCGAGAATTGCTCTAGTGGAGGACCGGTGTTCGATTCCCGTCCCATAGGTTTGATAGCTTTTTAAATATATTTTTTATTTTGTATTCATTTTGCATTGTAAATAAACAATTGTAATTAAAATTTCTTAATGAAGAAAATTATTATTTACGGTTTCTTATACTAGTATATAGTTATTACAAAATAATAAGAATATTATGCGAGGGAAATACTTTTCTATAGCAACCTTATTTACTACAGGAAATACAAAACCTATAGCTCATGTAAATTAAACATTGTATAGGAATGTTGCCTATAATTCCAACTCTGCTGTGCAGCTATAAATATTCATAAAATAATTAGAAAAGCTTGGAAATTTATTAATTTTCTACTGCCAAATAAATAAAAATTTTTCTGTCTACGATCAGCGCCATCTATGATTTGACTAAAAAATCAAGAAAGTGATAGGAATATCGAATAGGCGTGGAGGTCGCCGAAGAGCTCATCACGTGGCAGACAAGGACAGAGAGAGGATAGAAAAGGATAGGACTCCGACAGAGAAAAATTAATTAATTACTCCATTCTGTAATTAATTTATGAACTTTTATAATTTCATTGCAAAGCTGGAACTCCAGGCTACATTCTTATATAATTTCTGAAAAGAATTTAACTCTAAATTGTTAGTTATTAATTTTTGTTTGATGGCGTCTATGATTTCGTAACGACGGCCATCACGATCTTCCGTGAAAATATATAATACTAAACGAAACTAGAATCAAAATGTGATCTAAAGTTATATGAGAAAATTCGCAAGAACATTGTTTTTATAATGAGTGCATAAAATTTCATAAATTAATTGCGTAAAGGATAGTAATTAATGAGAAATCAATGGCATCTTCGACAATTTTCGACAACAATTCAACTACGGCGCAGAACAATTATTAATAATTAATTAATTGGGGAGAAATTTCTATCGAAAAATATAGTGGAAAGTTCTTAAAGGATCTGCCTTTACGATGCAGTTATAAAAGTTCATAAATTATTCACGGATATTGAGTAATTAGTGAATTTTCCATTGCCGATTTGATTTATTAAAATATATTCGGAGCACATAACCAGAGTTAGTAAACTGACATCAGAGCCATCCATGATTTTAGACTCGAAGCTCAAGTTCCGCAACGAGAACATAGATGGCTCTGATATCAGTTTACTAACTCTGGTTATGTGCTCCGAATATATTTTAATAAATCAAATCGGAAGTGAAAAATTCACTAATTACTCAACATCTGTGATTAATTTATGAACTTTTATAATACCATCGTAAAGCCAGATCCTTCACGAACATTCACATATATTTTATGATACAAATTTGTACCTAATTAATTAATTATTAATAATTGTTCTGCGCAGTGTTTGAATTGTTGTCGAAGACGCCATTGGTTTTTCATGAATTATTATCCCTTACGCAATTAATTTATGAAACTTTAAGCACTCATTATAAAAACAATGTCCTTGCGAATCTTCTCATATAACTTTTGATCACATTTTGCTTC
>NW_016909446.1:897673-899515 GCF_001483705.2 Eufriesea mexicana
AATAGAATCTGAAAGAAAAAAGATAATTAAAACCTGAAACAAAAAATAATTAATACCTGAAAGAAAGAATTATTGTTAAATTATTTAAGAGAGTGGACAATGGCCACTGAATAGCCATTGATCTAGCCAACGATGATATATAAATAAACCAACGACGAAGCATTCGCATAGTGTACAAAACACTTGAATGCACAAACAATGAAATCTGGAATAAAAGAAATAGAATCTGAAAGAAGAAATAATTAAAACCTGAAACAAAGAGAAAGAATATTAACGCGCCCCTTCCGAAGTCGAAGCGACAACTGGCTCGAGCCTGCACGCGGGCCCCTTATATAGCGGCGGCCGGCCGAAAATCGGCGAAAATTTCCGAACTTTACCGATTCCTTTAAAAGTTACTTTTTCGCTGTAATAACTAATAATTTATTAACTTCTTTTACTTTTATCGTTAATATACGTTGCAAGCTACTTGTTATCAACGATTTCAATTTGTTATTAACAATAAATTTATTAATTTAGTAACTTTTTGTAAGTTATGAATACATTTTAACACAAGTACGTTGTTTATTTCAGTAGTTGCTAATAATTTATTAACTTTTTTGACTTTTATCGTTGATATACGTTACAAACTATTTGTTATCAACAACTTTAATTTGCTATTGACAATAAATTTATTAATTTATTAGCTTTTTATAAGTTACGAATACGTTTTATTACAAATACGTTGTTTGTTTAAGTAGTAGCCAATAATTTATTAACTTTTTTTACTTTTATCGTTAATATACGTTGCAAAATATTTGTTATTAACAATAAATGTAGTAATTTATTAACTTCTTGCTAATTATAGATACATTTTCACGCAAATGCGTTATACATACTAGTAATAGCCTATAATTTAGTAATTGTTCCACTTGTATTGTAAATTTACGTTGTGAACAATTTGTTAATAACAATATTAATTTGTTATTAATAATCAATATAATTATTTATAAGTTTTCTGTAAATTATATGTACATTTCTGCATACATACGTTATAAGTACAGGCAATAACCTGCTATTCATTAACTTCTTCACTTTTGTTATAAATATACGTTGCAGACAATTTGTTATTAACAATTTTAATTTATTATTAATAATATATATTTGGTAATTTATACATTCTTTATAAATGATAACTGCATTTGCACTTCCATACGATAAATTCCCAATATACGTACACGTCATAATATTTCTATTTCTTCGGTATTTTTAGCTAGAATGAAGTATTACAGGAAAAGTAAAGAGTTAGAAGATTCATTCCCGTCTAAAAAGTTGCGCGAAAGTTCATTTTCTAACTATTTTATATTAAAATTACATAAATTCGTATTTATGTAGCGAAACTCTTTCAAATTACAAGTGTTTTAGAGAAATTTCTCATAATTTTGCGATTATTCTAAAAGAGTACATGAAAACATGTACACGTGATGCTTATAAAGATACGCGATTTTATTATTTTTGTTTAAAATGAATAGCGATTTTGAGAAATTTCTTACAATTTCGCGATTAGCGTAAAAGATTCGATCGAAGTATGGTCGAGGAAGCTACGATACGTTTAACGAGGGAAATTTGCAGAAATTTTCCCATCCTCGTTAGATCTCATTCCTGTCGGATCCTCGAGCTACCCATCACCACAGACGGGTCTGGACGTTTTACGGCTGTTTCAAGATTTCCGGAATGCGATCCAATTTACGATAACAATCCTTACCCCGCGACACACGTCGCGACGCACGATCACGAAGAGCGAGAGCAAGTGCACGGGACGTTCATATGCCATCCACGCAATTCCTACTGTTTTTTCTCGGGGAT
>NW_016909446.1:899978-1115192 GCF_001483705.2 Eufriesea mexicana
TATCCTCCGGTATAGTCATTTTTCGCTATCTTTCGCTATATTTGTGAGATGATGGATCTTTGCATATCATTATGGCAATTTTTCCTGCTACTTTTCTTTCATTCCATTTTTAATCGCTGTCTTGAAACGTTTCGAAGATCTCAAATTGAATTATTTTGATATCCTCCGGTATAGTCATTTTTCGCTATCTTTCGCTATATTTGTGAGATGATGGATCTTTGTATATCATTATGGCAATTTTTCCTGCTACTTTTCTTTCATTCCATTTTTAATCGCTGTCTTGAAACGTTTCGAAGATCTCAAATTGAATTATTTTGATATCCTCCGGTATAGTCATTTTTCGCTATCTTTCGCTATATTTGTGAGATGATGGATCTTTGTATATCATTATGGCAATTTTTCCTGCTACTTTTCTTTCATTCCATTTTTAATCGCTGTCTTGGAACGTTTCGAAGATCTGAAATTGAATTATTTTGGTATCCTCCGGTATAGTCATTTTTCGCTATCTTTCGCTATATTTGTGAGATGATGGATCTTTGCATATCATTATGGCAATTTTTCCTGCTACTTTTCTTCCATTCCATATTTAATCGCTGTCTTGAAACATTTCGAAGATCTGAAATTGAATTATTTTGGTATCCTCCGGTATAGTCATTTTTCGCTACCTTCCGCCATATTTGTGAGATGATGGATTCTTGTATATCAATGATTTTTACGTAATTTAATGGAATTTGATATCACTGGGTATTTGTGTATTAAATATTAGATGTCGATTTTTCCAGAATTTATTTCGCCGATATATAATTGGAACTGAAATTAAAATAATGGAATTAAAATGGAAATACTTCTTGGCAAGGGACTTTGATAGTCGTCTGCTGGTTTCACTTACTGTAATGAAAAATATCGTCTTACCTTTTCAAACGTGTGCTCTTTCAAATACCTGTGAGGAATGATTTTGGGCACTGCGTTCTAGAAAGTCGGACACGATAATTACGTTTTAAAGATGCAGAGTAATAGAGGCGGTAGTTGAAAAAGAGTCGAGTGAAAGTTTTGCGATGATGGAGATCGCACTGCAATAGATACTCTCCTTTTATAAAGAAACAAATTGTCAAGCATTAGTTTTATCCGTTTCCGCAGGAAACGCTGAACTTAAAATTGCGACATGTTCCATTAAACCGACACTCCCACAGATGAACCTTCTGATCTAACTATAATAATCGAATAACCAATAACCTTCCTTTTCCGTTTTCAACATCCACATAAAAATCGCCATTTGCACTCTTTACGAGTGCCAGTGAGGAAATGAAAGTTTCTGAAATTCGATCCGTCATTAGTCATAAAATGATCATGGATTTTATTTCAACTTCATCAATTGAAGTAAAATTAAAATAAAATTAGTCATTTAAAGAAATTTATAGGAAATTAAATATTATTGGAATATTATATATTAACAGTTCCATGGGAAAATAATTCGATCTGTCATTCGTCATGAAATGATCATCGACCTTATTTAAACTCGATCAATTATTTTCCCCTGGAACTGTTAATATATAATATTCCAATAATATTTAATTTCCCATAAATTTCTCTAAATAACTAATTTTATTTTAAACAAACCAAATTCTCCAGCGATCCTGCAAGTGTTGCTTCCCATTTAATTAAGCGTTTTCGTTAGAACACGAGGATCAATAAATTAAGTAGGGCACAGAGGAATGCAAGAACCTTCTGGAACACATCAAGAGCGAGTTAATTAAACACGAACGCGGCAGAGGGTTGGCGATGACCGAGAAACAAGAAAACACGAAGACGGTCTCGTCGTAACAATTCGTTGCTACGTTTTCTCAATTAAAAGGCAGTGAGCAGAGAACTTAATTGAGATCAGGGTTCTCCGTCAATTATTCACGCATTCCTCGCGCGAAAAATGCGAGCATTCTATTAAGACACTTTCCTCTCTTTATCTCGACAATTATTAATTAAACGAAAGCAATCTACTTTTAGTTCTCGGTTCGCGTGACGTCCCGACCTGCCTCTAGTTCGCTGAGAATTTATCCCTATTGCCTTGAACCATTTGCATTCCGATTTCTAGGCTCAGCCGAAGTGCGTTACGTCGCGATTCACGCGAATTAAATCGTTGGACGTTGACGATGAACCCGTTCCTGCAATAACGAGATAAAAATGTACAATAGTTCTATGTTAAATCGAGTCGTATATTTACCTAGGAGATGATATTAATTAAAAAATTCGTGGAGAGTACGAATTAAAAATGAATCGAACATTTCTCGAGAAATTTATTTCGATCCTAAAGAAGAGACGGAAAGTTGCCGAGTGTATTAATAAAGAGAATTAATTGAGCTGTTAACAATTCACAGTGGAATCTCTCGGTAGGAAGGTCGGTAGACAAATTTTTCAATCGACATTCCGCTTAAATTACGTCATTTGTCCGTGTCCTTAGGCCTTGGTAATGCTCGCATTTGTCTTTAAATACTCCCTTTCCATCACACCTCCTGTGCTTTCTTTTTCAATCTTCGAGGCTTCGATAGGACGAGCCGACCTCGCACCACCGCTTAAGGAACTTCTGCCTTTATCTCACCTCCGCTTGTCGCGAATAAATCTATGTGGTTGACGTCAACGAACGTTCGATTAATGAAATAGAACCCTTAAAATGATCGGGCAATTTCTCACCCACTCTGCAATTTATGTCTCGCTCAAACGACAATTTTACGTAATAAAATTCCCCTTCAACATTTCAGAAACCATTTTATTACACAATCATCGACGAAGGAATATTTCCTATGGACTCTGTCTCAATTTCTTGGGAGTTAAAATAAGCGTGAAAAGATTTATCAAAATGGAAATACAGGCGCCTTCTACAGATAGTAATAAGAAAAATCCAAAACCTGCTGAAACCTATTGAAAGAAAGGAAAGAATTATTCGCAGACGCGAATTCAGAAGAAAATAAAAATCGAATGGGATTTACGACAACGTTTACTGACAAAAAAAAAACTTCTTACAATAATTGAGTTTACATACAATAATTCTTGCATTTTTTTGGGGGGTAACAGGGAACGGCAGGCGAAAAAAAAAAAATAGGAAAAGAGTGTGTATATATACGATCGAATCGCAGAATGACGCAAAGAGCGACGTCGCGATCGCGTCTAAAATTCAGACAGCGTCGCTTCTCTTCGATATCACGGAAGCGAGGTCGCGATACACGAAGAGGTCGGGTCGACGTTTCGTTCGCGTAGAAAACTTAATAAAATAATCAACCGACAGTGGTGGGGCTTTAATCGGCTCTAAGGGAGCTCCCGCGGTACACACAGGTATAAAAGGAAACGGAAAAAGAACGGGCGAAGATATCACAATCCAGGATAATAAATTTACACGCGATTTCCGTGCTTGATTAGGGACCAATCGCCACCCCAGACGCATCGAGAGAGACTAGAATGATTAAGAATAAAATCGACGATTGAAATCTTACAAACGTACGTGCTTAATAACGATTCGTTAATGATGATACGGATAATAATAATAATTAATTACGATAATCCTGCGTACAGCTACGACGAGACGATAGAGAACGGTCGCCACTGTTTTTCAGAATTTTCTCTTTTGATTCACACCACGCGGTTTACAGTAATTCGAGTTTATTTACAATGACCATAAGCGAGAAATCGCGAGAAAGATACTCGTGCAAACGGCAAAACGATGGTCTTTTTTTCGTTGCCGAGTGATTTACGTGTTCGCGATGACATTGTGATTGCATAACTGATCGTTTGCATATCGGAGTTTTTTTCTTTTTCGTTACGCATGAGCAAAGTTAACCTGGAATCGAAGAACGTGAAATTTTCTTTACAGTTTTATATCTTCGTTCTCTACTCCCTTTTTTCCCCCTTTTGCGATTTTTCTTTGCACACGCGCATGAGCGTATCCGCGTTTATTGCAACGCTGGTACTTCGTTTCACGTTTCACGATACTCTGTCAAACGAGGAAACACCGATATGAACGAACCTTCGACGACTGGCGCATTAACTGAGAAAAAGAACGCTAGATACATAGTAATACTAAACGAAAATACTTAAGAGAATCCTAGACGAAAGCCCCCGCGTTGGAGGAGAGAAACAGTAAAGAACGCCTGTTATCCCTAACTGTACAGACTTCGCGTTGCTTTACGCTCGTATTTGCATTGTTAGATCGTACCTCTCGCCTCGGGTTTCGCGATTTCGTCTTCGCCTCGACACCGAAACCGCACGCGCACACGCAAAGTGACTCTCCTCTCGATTTTCCATTCGCTGCGAAGTATCCTTCGCCTTGCACGAGTCTCGTACCCGACATATTAGCACTTTTTTCTTAAACCTGTATGCATCTGCGTCCGAAGATCGGCTCGAGAAATAGGACGTGGAGCCATCGAACCAGTTCTCCGCTCTCAGTCCAATCCTCGCGAGAAGCGGATTCGAAAATTCAGATACGCTTCGAAAATTCCTATTACATCGTCGATTTATTAAACGCGACCACGAGTACAACACGAATCGGTATAAAAAATTCTGGACGGACTCTGATTTCATTTCGGTACACAATCCTCCTCGTCTATATCGTTAAAAACATTGTTTAAAAGCGGCTAAAATTCGCGACGTTACATACACAAGTACTCGCACTCGCTCGCGCATTCGCAGCTGCACGCGAGGCAGAAGTCGCTACAAAGAAACCAGTCTATTGACACGTTCCGCTCGATCCTGGCGGCAAAGCCGCGCGCGAAGAGGAACATGGAACCACGCGTACTCGCGCGTTCCGCAAGCATCGATCAGCTGTCGATACCCGGGCGCATCTATCGAAAGTGTCGAGCTCGCGATCATCCGTGTTCCTCGCGCGAACTTCGTTTCGCGAACTCGAAAACGTCCAGCTGATCGGACAGACGATCGTTCACTGGACGCGTGATCGATCGCGATCACGGATCGAGGGTCCGGAGTACACGATCGTGCGCGTCGAAGAGGAGTCGCACGACAGGGAAACGATTTCCAGGGGATCTCTGCCGCGATGCTCAATCGGTGCACTCGGAGGCGAAGCTCTCGAGGTCCACGTAATGTCCGTTCATGTTGTCCTCGAGCAGCTGCGCGAGATCCCTCCTCAGAGTCTGGAACTCGGGTCTGCGGTCTGGATCCGCGTGCCAACATCGGGATATCACCCTGAACAGCTCGCTTCGACAGTGCGAAGGCCTCTCCAGTCGATAACCGTTCTGCACGTTCCGCATCACTTCCCGTGCCGTCATGTCCGGGTACGGTGTCGAACCTGTGCCAGCAAAATTAGTCCTTGCGTTATCCACACGGACGATAATGCGCGCAGAAGTGTCACGCGCCGTGCACACCATGCGGACAAAATGGTACTCTGAGGTGTGCACGAGTCTCTTTCATTTTGCGTTAGTCGAAAAGTCAATTTGGTCTTTCGAACCGAAATAATGGAAATTTTCTAATGACAATTTTACCTGACTTTTTGCTCGCTCTGATTTGTAATTTTTAGTCTTAGAATGAAATTTGGTGTCATTGTAGGGCAACGATTTTTAGAGAATATTCTGATGTTAGTTATCGACTAATTTGATTTGACAATACGTGTGCGTTGTTAACGATGAGGATTCTTCTTCGAACCTAACCTATCTTCCTAATTTCATTAACACTAAACGTACCGAGCAGGGTGAAATGACCTCTTTCAAAATTTACTTTATAAATTGTACATTCATTATTATTTCTTTCGCTCGTTCGATCTGTAAATTCTCATATTATCCGATCGTTTAATTCCCGGCTTTCCATTTTTCTCTCAACTTATTTTTTACCGAGAAAAATTCTTTGCACACTTTATATACCACGAAGGGTCACTTGACCCCCTATGGTAAGAATAGGTGCGTGTAAGATACCGGTACGTTTAGTGTTAATTATTACCAATAAACTACTTTCATTTTTCCCCATATGTATAAGGTATAAAGAACGTACACTCACCTAGGGTGACGATCTCCCACATCAATATCCCAAAGCTCCAGACGTCCGTCTTGGTAGTGAAGAGCGAGTAGATCAACGACTCCGGCGCCATCCACCTTATGGGCAGTGCGTTCCTGCCGTGTCTGGTTTCGATCACCTCCCCGTCCTCGTTGGCGAATCTGGACATGCCGAAGTCGGCGATCTTGCACAGCTTGTTATGGTCCACCAGCACGTTCCTCGCGGCGAGATCGCGGTGGATGATCTGCAAGATCGGACAAAGGCACACGGCTCGATCAACCTTCTTCCCGGACGTGTCGCGACCGCAGGTGGACGTCCTGTTACGCAACGGCGTGACAGCAGGTGACACGCGATATCGTGCGACAGGGCGAGGCGAAATCGAACCCTGCCTCGAGCCGATCGGGGCGACGAAAGGACGCCACCCTCGATCGCGACCATGGAATACGCGTGGATTTTACGACGCGCGCGGATTCCGCGTCGGCCATCTTCGCAACACGGCGGCAAGGACGCGTTATTGCTTATTATTTACTGCACGCCTGATTTATCGCGTGTTCGTCGTACTGTTATCCGCCGCGGAAGCTGGGCTTGATTTATTTTACGTTCGCGTGTGGCCGACCACCATGGGCCCAGACAGCGCAAGCTTCGATGGAAATTGTCCGGCGCACCGATAAACGCGCGGGAAATTTAATCGTCGTCAGCGTGGATCGGTATCGCGATGACGTTTCTGCAACGATGAAAGCTTCGATTAATTGTCGAGGAATACCGAACACTCCTGCACTCCGTTGGCATGGAGGTTCTTTCTAAGAAAGATTAGAGGGAATGGTGATTATAATGTAACAACACCGCGGATGTAACTATTTTATAGACCTACCTGAAGTGAACCCCAATCAACTCGTCGTGAAAGATCACGAAAAGGCAGATTTTCACTTCGAGATCCTACTCCCGAGATATATACGTAGGCTCGGACGAATATAAGATAAATTGAGATTGGATGAGCATAAACCATGCCACGCGTGTATAAGGTACGAGAAGAGTCAGCGTACAATGTATCGAGATATTAAAATCGATATAAACTTCGAATCCATCTCGTGGAAGTAGAGGTTAAAGCATTCCCGATAAGCAGATCAGCTCGAATACCTCCATTACCGTTTCCCTTCTTTCGAAACGCAAATAATCTCCGCAAACCACTAAATTACACCCATTGTAAATTACACGTATAAACATACAAATCTCCGAGCAGATAGCTTTATAAATCTCCCAAGTGTCTCCTCGAGCCTCGCTAAACGACGCAGAAATGATTTCGATCAGCCTGCTATCGGAATAATTTAAAATGATCGAGATTATCAACCTGTATACCTCCATTACCGTTCCAAATAACCAACAGAATCATGAAATTACAGCCATTCCTGCATTCAAGTATGCGAAAATGTTCGAACCGTAGTAAACGACATAGGAAAAGGAAAATGTCGGTCGGTCTACTAATAACGGTACGGGGGTCCCCCATCATGGGGTTTAACTTTACTTATTCCTGTGGTTCCCTCAAGTTCTGTCGGTTGGTACCCCTTGGTCGTGGTACTATGATACGGAGAGCAGGTAGAAGGACGAAGGGTCAGCAGAACGTTTGGTCCTGGGCCTGCTAGGGGACTCGTCAGTAAGGCATTCTAGCAGGCCCTGCCTTAGATTTGGTTCTAACTTAGATAGCATAGGAACTTTTATTTAAGGGTAGTAGAGGATCCACCGAGGACTTGCGAGAAAGTCCTCGAATCTCCTCGAAGTAGGAAGCCATTGGCAAGTGTGAGAACTTTGATGGCTACAACGGAATAATCCACAGTGACTAGCACAGTTCACCGAGTATACCTTCATCGTATCCCCTATCTCGAGGTCCAAATAACCAATCTAAATTTATTTATATCATATTTATAACTCGCTATAACTAAGAGTATCGCGATCATGGTACCATCTATCCCCGAAAACCTGCGAAAAGCCTGACAGTACGAAAGTAATTCGAGCTGCTGTGAGGAACCAGTTCTCGATCACGTGCCACCGCGGTGCAGAAAAATGCGAATTCGCTGGTCGGAAAATGCAGCTCGCGCGGGCCCCGTTCGACCGTGGCCGATGCTAACGAACTCGCGCCGCTCAATGTCAAGGCGAGCTGGATATACATACGTCTTTGCCGTTTCTTTAATGACTTCATCTTCTAGATTTATAGCGCGTGCCGCGACCACCGGCGAAAAACTCGAACGCGAGTCCATTTGTCGTGTCGACGTGCTCGTGTTTTTGCCCGCGCCTCGACGTTTCGCGCCGATGAAAAATGTATTTTCGCGACCGCGTTCGCCCAACAGTCGACCGTGGTACCACGCCGCCATTACGGTGCGCGGGAAAAAATGCAGCCACGGGGAGCAAAAAGGAGACCGGGATCCAGCTCGATCCCGATCTCGCTCCGGATAGCTAGATAAATATTTTCAACGAAGCGTCGGTGAATAAATTCAAATTTGACGGACGTCTTTATTGCTTCTGCACTCTTATCTTTCACACACGGGTGCAAGAGGCTTCTGTTTTTTCAGCGTTCGCTCCGAGCAAACATTTCTCCTTTGTCTTAAGGGCCCAGCTGTGCTTATATTTTTCCTCTCCAGTTTATCGCCGATGCACATCGAAAACTCGCGCAAACGGCGTCAAGTCGAAGGACGAATTCTCGCGGATTAAAATATCACGGGGTGTTTCTAATCCCGCGTCGAGGGGTCGTAAATAATTTCAGCTTATCGGACGCATCTGTATTAATTTGCAACTCGAACAACAAGGCGGACCCGGCGCGAAGTACGAGCATAACGATCTCGGTCTTATGCCAATAAGCTGTTCGCTGTTTCGTGGCTTGGAATCGTTTCATCTCGTTCGTGCATCGGCTCGTGGCTTCCATTTTCAATTAAGCGTTACTATGTATGTCGGCCTTGGCAGGAATTTCTGCGAACTCGTGTATAATCTTTGATGGAAATCGACATCCCGGCTCGGCTGCTCCTAGGTCGCTCTTCCAGCGACGAGCACAGGGTTCCGATGCCAATCGAGAATTCGTTCCCGCTGTTCGATGCCTCGAGCTTCCAGACCTCACCTCGCGCATCTCTGCTCGCCAATCATAACCGGTCGTCGATGATATTTAACCGTTTCCCATTTTTCACCCATCTAATTGACTGTGCAGCCTCTTGCTACTGTATCGTGGTCGATGGGAACGATAGCAGTGAAACCTACGCGTCACCGTGTTACCTAACCGTAAGTCGAGCAGCAGAAGGATCGATAGATCCGAGATAACTCGTGTTCGATTACTCGACTACTGTGCGTAGAAAAAATTCATTCGTAGTTCGTGTTCGTACAAGTATATATATATGTGTGTGTGTGATGGGAGTACGACCGAGATTAGGATTTGTTATAATAATTTATACGCAAAGAAAGTGTCGGAGAGGACTGAGAGAAAGATGACACGACAGAAGCACGGACCAGTCGGACGAATTATGGAGATGAAGGAGATACGTATCGGTTCCTTAAGAGGCTACCTAGATTAGCATACGTGGGTAGAAAAAGTCGAAGAAACCTGTTCCCGACGAATTTTCGTGAAATGTAAAAGCTCGTTCTATCGCGTGTAATGGGTATTTAAATTAATTTTTTCACAGTGCACCGGGTTCCAGCTGCACCGTTTAAACGGCGTCGTGGTTAGGGTAGGTAGCGGAGGATGGAGCTTCCAGCACGTTTCTCGAGCTCAGTAAAGCGGGAAGGGAACCTTGGTGTTCTTCATGCCGGAATGCACACTATCGGTTTCCTTCCGATGAGTAATTATTGTCCACTAACTTCAGAAAATTAGCTTTCGCGCGCCGATTCCGCGAAGACGATTACGCGAACGCCGGTAAATCGACATTCGCGGGAAATAATTACGAGCGTAAATTTTGCCCTTGCTGAAACACCCTGGTGTTTCTCCGATAGGAGGCTCGTCCTCGCTGATATCGTTTCAGTAGAAATAATTTCGGTTGCCATTTCTGTGAAAATTAATTCCAACTATTCCTTTCGCTGAAAATGAACAGCAAGTGTCACGAAATAAAACTCGATTGTCGACTCGATACGACTAAATTTCGAAGAAAATAAATCTCAACTGCTGTTTCGGCGAGAATAAACTTCGATTCGTTGTAAATAAATACCGACTGTCACTCCGATGGAAATAAATGCCGCTTGTAAATTCGGTGTAAACAAATTTCGATCGCTACTGCAATAATACCGAAATAAATTCCGATTTTACGTCGTACGTCTCAACTGACGGCGGAACAAACACGGTGGAATAAAATTAAGAAGTGGTGCAAAAAATTAGAGGTTCCCTGTGTCGTAAACCGTGTTCAGAAACGTGCAGACACAGCGATAGACGAAAGGAAATTTACAATGTTGACGCGAGCCACGATGGTACAATTTGACAAAAAATGAAAAAAAAAGAAGAAGCATTAAGCGTGGATGGATGCATAAAAATGTTTGCTTTACGTTTTCCAAGCGAATCACGCGCCGGCATTGAGAAGGTTACAACCGTAATATTTAAACGCGCTCGTGTCACTTCGTCGCATTATCAGCTTCGAATCATGCATTCTTCGCTTCGAAATTTCGAAGACGGCAAGAAAAATACAGCGAGTCTCGTTAACTTTTCAAACCTCTTCGTTCGTCTCTCAGCATGATTCAAAATCTATCCACGGGCGATCCCTAACCTTCCCGATTAACACGAGCGATTTGTAGCCGTGAGATCAGTTTCGCTTTCAAATTCGCATCTCGGAAATAATCTCGTCAAAGTCTCGACCAGAAGATATCACGAAAAAAAGGAAACTCCATAACGGAACATGTAAATATACGCAAAAGATTGGCCAAAAATATCGCGCGAATTTAAGCTCCGCTAATCAGCCTATTTGGAAACTGCGAGAAGCAAATGTTTGAAGCACGAAAAGATATCATTATACCAAACAGGTCTAGCAAGGTATATGGAGATACGAAAAATTATCTGAAAATGCGTGACAAAGGAATATTTAGATCGTTGATAATTATCTGCAAGATCGTAGATCTCGTTTCGATCGATCCTCCTCGCGTGTTCACCCTAATACGAATTTATGGTCGTCCACGTGAACGTTCTCGGGGTAATACTATTGTTAAATGGGTTATAACGCAAAGGAATAGTAGTCAAAAAGGTGGAAAAACAGTATAGATTTTTATTGAACGAGTGAACGGTTAGAACTGTCCTATTTAGGGCCACGCAGGTCACAGGACCTGCAGTCCAGAAAACAGGAGACAAGAAATAAAACGCAGAGGAGGGGATCGCCCCCACATCGCTAGGATGTAGAGTTTGCTTCACTATTTAATTTTACTACGCAACTATAACGATCATTCCCAAATTACCTTCAACCCACGGCCCCTATTTTTGCCCACTGACACAGATTCACCTGGCGGAATGGCCCCCGGACCCCTTGCTCCTCGCGGCGCTAAGAAAATATTTGAGGTACAAATACCCATTGACAAGCTGTTTGTCATACCGTCGCTCTTCTGCGCTCGCGACCTTGAGCACTGACGTGCAGGCAACCTCGAAGGACGAGGGAGCTGATTTTTATCGCAACTCTTTTGACACGTAGGTGCCATTTGTGAAACGCATTGGTCACCTCGCAGGCGAAATTTTACGCTTTTAAAGGACTTCGCTATTCAATGGTCTTCACTTATTCCGGATTCGTCGAGTTTTTCGGTCATTAACTGACACGAACCGGAAAGAGGAGAAAGATTCCTTTATTCCAAATTTTCAAGACTCTCGAGGATATCGTGTTCCAAATTTGCCATACATTCGTTTGGCCTTGAAAAGAAATACGGCGACTGCAATTTTATTCGTGTACCCTTCTGTTATTTTCGTGGTAATTGTAAAATACTTCGGTTCAATTTCCATTAAAATTGATAAAGATATTGATAAACACGGTCGTTCGCATTCCCGCGAAGGGGGGAATTAATTTCGTGGTGTATTTATTGAGCGGAGTCGTTAGTTTCTTTTATGGGTCGAAATATGGAATCGATTACAGATTCAGAAAGAATTAGGAACAAGATCGACGTGGCATGAAGTAACAACATCGGAGGCGATACTTCGATATAATGCAGCGGTAAGTAGACGGTCGCTGTATCGTTTTGGTTCCACCACCGAGACCTCGCAAACACGCGAGCATATAAAATCATAATAAATTTTCGGCCAACACCACGAGGCCTCGTAAACGTAATGGAAATACAAACAAGGGGGGCTAATAATTTAAACGCGGTCACGGAAAGGTACTTTTAATATTTCACGGTTATTAAAACCCGTATGCGCGTCACGATACCTCGCTTAACATACTAAAAAGCGAATGGAATAAAAGCATCCGAATAATTCCCGTAATTTAATTAACTCTCTGTAAAATTCCTTCCTCACGATCCCTTTTTACTCGTGCCATTAAAGAACACTCGCGCCAAAATTACTAAAACAAAAAGGACAATTAAGAACCTGAATCCAAAATGGCGAGTGGGATAAATCACGCGAGAAAGAAATTCTCCGTTTATCCTAACTGTCGAAACGATAAATTAAAATTTCGGAAGAGTACTTTCAGACTCGTGGCAATTCGTTAACCCTTTACTGTCTAAACTTCGAAATTCAAAATGGAGAATATAAGCATAAATCGATTAACTCCACTTTTTGAAAAATCTTAAATTTAAGTGTCAAAGCACTTGGTATAGTCATAACTACGTCATTTCATTGCATTTCTCCACTTTTTGTTTTATGGAGTTAATCAATTTGTACAGTGAACGGCTCATATAATACTTGGAAATGCTTTCTGACTCTCACTTTTCGCATCCTTCTAATCCGCAATATATTTCCGTTAATAGATCTTCGTCAAATTAAATTACAACGCGAAAGAGTGATATTTAGCGAAAATCGTGACCCTTATCCCGTATTAAAAATTTAAGGATTGCCTCGAATTATTGAAATTAAGGGACATAAAAATAATTCGTAATTTACCTAAAAATACGCTAGGACGAATTACAACTAGGAACTACGATAAAGGTATAAAGGAACACAAACTCACCTTCTTCGACGCGAGATACTCCATACCCCTGGCGACGCAGTACCCAAAAACAGTGAGATCCCTGGAGGTGAGCGCAGCCGAGTCCTCGCTGAAGTTGTAGAAATCCTGCCTGGTGCGATGATCGCGCAGATACGCCAGCAATTTCCCGTACATCACGTACTCGAGTATGAGATAATGAGGCTCTGCGAACAGGCATACGCGATTACACAATTAATTTGCCGCAGACGGTTCTACGGTTTCGCGAAATTGCAGTTTGATCAACATTAACGCAGCGGAGGAAGCGGGATGAGGACGTGCGAGGGATTAGAGGACCCCATGGGGAGAATACGAAGGGCCCGTACTGTAGGGAGGCCCTTAAAGTAATTTAACCGGAGCACTTTCGGGCCCCCGTGGGTAGTATCCGGCTGATTGTAACTTATGGGCCCACTTCTGCTGGCTCCACGGGATCGTAACTCTCATATTAGGCTAGCATTACCAACCTCTAATAACTTTGGTTTGTTAAGGAGCGTTTCTTTCTGCCAGCGGTTCGTTCCGCGTCGGAACAGCGTTACATAGCTGGTCACAATATTTGCACCTTGAGAAATGTAACGTCGTTCCTGGATAATGCCAACAAACTTCGGAGGATTCTAACTTTGGCCCACGCGTAGAGTTACGACTGCTGTTAACAACTGTATTCGTCACTGACTAATGCTCGCGTTATCGTCTTCCTCAGTTGGGAAAATACAGGTATACGATAGAAGTCTACTTGTGTTTCTATTTAGGAATAACTAGATGAGGCTAACTTTGCGACTGTCACGATTGAACTGTCACGAGACGCGAAGGATCGATATAGTATGGCTTGCCCAAAAGTAGGAAGATTCGTTACAAAGACCCTAACGTGGTGGAGTCATGGTAGCAATGATCTGCAGATCGCGAGGGTTCGATCTAGACCTCGATGACTCGAGACATCTCTTGACAGAGGTTAGAGTTTAAAGGCTGCTACAGTGTCCAGAACTACCTACGAAAGATTCGAATCTGGCATAGTCTAAAATAGGCTTCATGAACTTGAAAATAAGGAAATCGAGGTGTTAGGTGTCAGGATGGTTAGTCATCCTTACTACTCTCCTGGTTAGAGAGGATTCTCAGGTTGGAGTTGCGTCTCGAGACACGGTTGTAGAGTGGACCAGGTGTGTCTCGACTGAGTTTCGTGTTTACCTTGATCTTGAAAAGGATCTAACTCCTCTACCTCGATCGCAGGATTATTTGCCTGGCAGAAAATTGGAGAACTGTTATTGACCGATGAAGGTTGACTCGTATGTCATTCTAGCACCTCAATCTAATCGACGTAGTTAGGTATAATAACACGGATAACCGATACGAGGAACTGTTGCGAAAAGAACCGAGTACTTTCCAAACATCCTCGTGTTACGCAAGATCAGCGTGACGTAAATTACGTATAAACACGACCGCGAATTTTAGGATCTGATCAACACCGAATTAATCACTCCAGACGTCAAGGAATACCAACGAAATTCGTGTTTGCACCTGGATTAATGGGTTTTTAGACGAACAATGCGCCTCCGTGCCCACTCGAATGGCTAAAATGTGTCACTGACAAGCGGTTGCCGTAACGATTATCGCCAGGCGCGATATTTCATCGAGAGGAAAAGAAATACGAGATCGGAAGGCTACGCTGCAAAGTGGAAACTTGCTCGCGAGCCTAATTCCTTCGTGTTAAACTATCTTGGAATCTCGATCCACGTGAATTGCGCCGTCTCTCGATGACACAGGGGAAAAGAAACAGAAGAAGAACGAAGAAAGGAAGAAAAACGTCGGGATCATCCAAGGAATTCTTTTACCTATCCTGAATACCGAGTGACGACAGAAATTTTCCAAGATACCACGAATTAATCCAACGAGCTGGCTAATTTATCATCTCCTTGGCATAATCTCGCATTTTAATCTCGCATTTTTTCCATCCATTATCGATGGAGAATAATGGCAAGATTGAATGGAGTTCGATCAGGCAGTTCATAAATATTTGTACGTCCTTCGAGAAGGTTAGGGGTCCTTTGTTTGCCTTCGTTTTTTTTTTAATTTGTTGAAAGGATCCCCTTTGACAAGAGCCGGCCGTCAAAGGACGAAAACGTCGCTCGGGTGGAATTCGAACGCGCCCACCATGACCGAAACGATAAATACGGGGGGCCAGAAATTTAGATGCCGTAAATCTTGCGAGTAGGTTCACGCAGGCCTGTTTTTTCTTCTATGCGCGTCGAACGTAGTCGAAGGACCTTCGGGGTGGTGGGTCCCAAAACGAACATCGCCGCGTCCTCCGTGGACCTTGAAGATGGTCCTCGGTTATTAGAACCGCTCCTTTTACTCTATCTTCTTCCCTCGGTATCGCGAATATTAAAGATATTTCTTCCATTAAAAGTCGAACAGAGGAAACTTATCTCCTTACGACGCTTCTCGTTGACAGGTACCATTTTACGGATCGAAAACGTCCTCGTCTAAATCTTGGTCGCAATTCCTCGCACGTCTGTTGCGAATGTGGAATTTCTTTTTCTAAATGAAATAGAAGAAACGAATAATCCTTGAAACGTTACTCGCTGATGTTTATCTACCATTTCATAGCACGTGCACGTGTAATGCACTTTCAATATCTCCGTTGCAACTCACAGGACCCTAGCCCCATTCCAAAACCCTATCGCTGACCCTGCGCTTTTTCCAAAGGTATCGAGAAGCCGTTTCCCAGAGCGGATTAAACTTCGTGCTATTACTAGACCAGCTCGCCAGGCATTAGCATACAATCGCGGAAAAGGACTAGCCCGCGCATAAATATCGAGGGAAGGCCGCAACGACGTCAAATCCAGATCGACGTTCATGCGGACCGATGGTATCGATACCGGTGTATCCTCGGCCTGAACCCCAGCTACGAACGATCATTTCGCCGACTTAATAGACGTATTGTGCCACGGGGATCGTCGCCGTGGGGACGCGTATGGAAATTTATACGATGAGAGCGACGATACCGACGAGCCTGCAACGAAACACGTATAATGGGCCTCCCTCTTCCAGCTCCGCCGCGACTAAAACTTCCAGATTGTCTCGTTGCTGTTTTGATGTCTCAAGCATCGGATTTGTCGTTAACCTCGAGACGCGCCTGCGCAATGATATGCACGTCGAGCGATACGGTTGTCACCTTAATTGGATAAGAACTCCCGATTTCCCTCTTATTTATCTCTCTGCAACACTCTGACAGATGACGAAATTGTAACCGTTGGACCTGGAAGATCGCGATGGTATTGAGACAGGTGGTTCTTCTCCCCAGACAATTACGTCTCGCTGCGTTGCTTGACGCAGTTTCGTGCGTGCAACTGCGCGGAATCGATAACTGGCAAAACGAAAAACTGCGATTTACCGGTTTATCGGTCCCATCGAGATAATTGCGACTAATGTCGCGAACAGCACTGTGATTACCGTAAGTATCCAATCTACGTAATGGCGATCAATCGCATCTCGATTAATCAGACATCGACTTCCCATGGACTGGCGAGCTTAACGATTTCATGCTGCAACTTTCAACAGCCAAGAAGATCCTGTTTAGTATCGCGAAATTGGATTCCCCAAGATTGATATTTCGTAGCATACCACAGGTATACTGGAAACCTTGTAAAATGAAATGAAATACTTTTCATGGAACAAACGTAGAAGACAGCCTCGAATTACAGAATTCATCAATTACAGAAATTCGAGCTCACCATAAAGACATTTACGAGCGTGTCTCAAAATTTGGGAGATGTATAATATACGTCGCAATAATTTTATCGATACACGTATAATATATAATTCATCCTATAAATACCATAAATCACAATACCAACGAATACACGCCACTTCTTTTGTTAATTCCTAGCCATCACTCAGGTAAGTTTGATGCCAGTTTCCAACACAATGCGCGTTTGCAAATACAAAACACCGTGTCGATTCTCTCTGCCAATACCGAGAACGGCGTCCGACTCTGAGAAGAAAAATCTAATTCAAGCATTGTCGCGATTATCCCACCGCGTGGCACTCGTTAATCCGTCCTCCGCGTCGACTGCGGAGGCAGCTAGCCGCGGCTATTACTCAATTACTGCTGGATGATGGCACGTAAACAGCCGATCGATCTTCCTTTTATCCGCGAAACAATAGCGCACGCGTGTGTAATGATCGCGGTGGCCACAGGATCGGAGGACACGACGGCGAAGAGGACGAAGAGGAGGAAGCACGTGAAAAAAGGCCTATCACGGCTGACTCAATGACAAGGAATGCATCTCTCTCGCGCGATACCCTAACGACGTCTTCAATATGCATTACGCCGTGTTCCACGCCGATAGCATCTGAAGATGCTCGTCGAAAACACGGAATCGTAAATAATTAAAGCTACGCTGGCAGCCGAGATAGGCGCGATTTCAACGGCAAACGTGATCGAAACCGGCTGCCTTCTAAGCGTAGTTTCGTGGTCTGCAGTTGCAAATTATTATTTACACAATCGATTCTCGGGAACAACGTGCGCGATGAGAAAATCGTTAGGAAAAACGAAGAAGCAGGGAAGGAGAGAGAGATTTATTTTTGAGTTAGACGCTCGGATAGTTGAATATGCAAATTCCTTTTACGAGGCGGAGACTGTAAATAATTTAAGATCGGGACGGAAGCTGGAAAAATCCTATCGGAGGAATATTGACGGCGACGTTGTCTCTTCTCGAGATTTTACGACGATCGGCGACACGCGACGAGGGAAACATCGTGGAAGGATCGAAGACGGAGACGAAGATCGCGGAACGTTGCTTTTCAGATAAACCAATCCCCGTCTTAGAGGCTTGATTACTTAATCGGCGTATTTTGCAACACGCGGGTTGGCCGTATACGAACTGACACTTAAAACGCCAGCAGTTTTTACAAAGACGTCGAGGTTCGCACGGGCAAGGCCGGGAATAAGTGACTCGTGAACTTGGCAATAAAGAGGTATCGGTGTCGAGCGCGAAATCGACACGCATTTATTTAACGAGAGACGCGAATGCTAAATCGAATTTTGCTTTGCAAACTTCGCGAAGAAATAAAAATATCGAACGACACACTAGATGGATAACGCGAAAACCATCTTTTAATATTTTGAATATACGCCTGACGTATTTGGATGAATTTCGAAACGATCTTTAAACAATCGGCCAATTTTTGTTAATCGAACATAACTAGGAGTTGTATTTAGAATTACCGGTAGTTAGCAGGTAATTGAAAATTGGTTAGGAATTATAGAAATAATTTGTACCGATTAAACGAGAAATCGAGAGATCGATGATCAAAGTGCTTACCTTGTTCGGTGCAGCAACCTAGAAGCGTGACGACGTTCGGATGGCTGCCGAGTTGCTGTATAATTTCGAGTTCTCGAACCAGATCTTCCTTCTCTCGTTCGGAAGCACCTTCCTTGACGGTTTTAACGGCCACTAATCGGGTAGTTCCCTGATGACCGGTCAGATCGTCGGCTTCAGCCTTCCAGACCTAAACACGAAAAAACAACACGTGAATCTGACTTTCTAATTGCATTTTAATTACGAGCTTTATCTTTCACGTAAAACTACAGTTCCATCTCTGAATCGCGAAGTTACAGGTTACAGGTTCGCGAAACTACACGACATATCAGCCATGCTCAACGGTAATTTTCCAATCAATCAACGCGCCTCGACTGTCAATTAAAACGATATTATCCAGGAACCTCGCAAGCAAATTATTCGTATAACGCAATGTGGTGTAAAAAAAGATTCGATAACGCGCCAAGTATCGTTACACAATAAACACTCGCGCAATAATGGAACCTGTCGCACCTAACCGGCCGATTGTTCACCTAATCAGTGGCGCGGTTAACGAGCGTTTCGAGAATAGCTAAACCGACGCGATAACTGAAGCTATGAGCAAAGCAAGACCAAACGTCAAACACTCGAAATCCATTACGTCGTCGCGAATCTCAGAAATCGGTAACGAACGATTCGCCAATTGCTCGTCGTTGGAACGTATAAACTCGCAAAATCGTTAAGCGATCGAACGAGGGAATAAAAATCGCGAGGAATAAATTACGATGGTTCCACTTTGGTTGGACGAAATGGCGGGGAAAGAAGAATAATATGGCGGCGATTAGGAGGAACGCGGGTTCATTGCTCAGAAATCGGTAACGAACGATTCGCCAATTGCTCGTCGTTGGAACGTATAAACTCGCAAAATCGTTAAGCGATCGAACGAGGGAATAAAAATCGCGAGGAATAAATTACGATGGTTCCACTTTGGTTGGACGAAACGGCGGGGAAGGAAGAATAATATGGCGGCGATTAGGAGGAACGCGGGTTCATTGCTCAGAAATCGGTAACGAACGATTCGCCAATTGCTCGTCGTTGGAACGTATAAACTCGCAAAATCGTTAAGCGATCGAACGAGGGAATAAAAATCGCGAGGAATAAATTACGCGGACGATGGTTTAACTTTGGTTGGACGAAACGGCGAGGAAAGAAGAATAATATGGCGGCGATTAGGAGGAACGCGGGTTCATTGCTCAGAAATCGGTAACGGACGATTCGCCAATTGCTCGTCGTTGGAACGTATAAAGTCGCAAAATAGTTAAACGATCGAACGAGGGAATAAAAATCGCGAGGAATAAATTACGCGGACGATGGTTTGACTTTGGTTGGACGAAACGGCGGGGAAAGAAGAATAATATGGCGGCGATTAGGAGGAACGCGGGTTCATTGTTGAAGCATCACGAGGCAGCTTCACGAGCCGAAATCCCGCGAGCGGCGCGCGTTTCGCGTTAACGTCCGACGATTTATTATCGCCGCCACTCGCCTCGGGACACGGTGTTCCTGTTCCGTTCGTGTCTGTGAGACGAATGCCTTACCTGGCCGAAGTTTCCTTGGCCGAGGACCGTCTGTAACCTAAGCTTATCTCTAGGAAACTCCCATCTGGACTCCGGCGAGGACGGGGGCGGCGGTTTCTCCGCTTCGTGACACTGCACAGAAAAAGAGGGCCGTATTGAATCGCGGACGATAATTATTTAAAAATGCCTGACGAATAAATCTGCCGCCGACCAGCTGCCTTTGATGCGCCGCGACTCCGGGCGGAAAGGTGAGCAGAGTGCGGTTCCGCGCGGTGAATTATCGTTTCTTCGCGGCCATTATTTTTGAAACTGGCATCCGAATAGTCGCGAGAGGATGGAACGTCGAAATGGCCCCGCGCGGGTCCAACTGCTCGATCATTTTTAAGGCTAAACTACTACTATGCTCGGTTAAATGACCGGTTTAACCGTGAATTGCGTCCGTTCCGAGGAAAAACGTCGCGGATGTTAAAATTCTCAACGTCCATTCTGCAAATTGCGTAACTTTTTTGAATACGTAAGATCCGTTTTTATTCATTTTTTCCTGGTAAATACGTAAACCGTTTTACGACCAAATTATTACAGAGAATAGAATATCTTTCGGAATAGCGTATCTTTTCTTTTTCGAAAATAAATAATTTCGTGGTCTTAACCTGGTGTCCTACGATTCGAGCTCTGATGGCGTGTGTCATAATAGACAGCGAAGTCGGTCACGCGTCGAGCCATGCCGTCCGAACACAACGAAGAATAACACGGCACTGAGGCAGAAGGATATCGGCGAAAATTAGCCGCGACCCTGAGCGGTGCTGTTTACGTTGGGCCCTATCTACAAACCACGCCCCTCGCACTTACTCATGTTTAATCATTGCCACGAGGCTCGCATTGTAGGTTAAAGATATCGTAAGATACAAGGAATATGGGTCGGCGAATTTTTGCTTAAAAATGTGATGAAAACGGTCCTTTATGCCGTCCCAGATTCAATATTAGTCCTCTGCGCTCGACGATTTTTCGACTAAAGAAGGCCACGAGTTGAAAAATTTTATGCTATTAATCTGACGATATTTTTGGAGCAGTAAATAAGAAATCGTGCAATAATTAACACGTTGAATTATTTAATTTCGATATCTCGCACACTGTTACGTTATTTTAAATTTGATCTATCAATTAATATCGAACTTCGAAATTTTATCAAATGGCGACTGAAGAGCGCCTCTCGAGTACAAAGGATTAATATTAAAATTGCTAACCTGTAAAGAACACTTAAATGTAACATATGTAACAAAGACATTTACACGTGGAAATAAACGAGTATACGTAATTAGATTTTTATTTTCAGCAACCGCGTGTTTTCTAAGTTGCAACGATTATTATTAGCATAATCCGATTAAGGGGAGATAATTAATTCGCGTTCGATTGGTGAACTATAGAATATCGGTAATGGCGGAAATAGCACGTGTAACTTACCAAGTGTTGTATCCTTGGAAGCTTCGTGATCGCCTTCTCGATGGACGTCTTGAAGTCGCCATTCTCGAGGTTCAACGCGTCCTTCCGGCAGCTTATTTCCGACGACGTGTCCGACTCTTCCAGCACCTGCGCAAAAATTAGCGTCATCGTGTTGCACGTGTAGCCGACAGGTACCCGACAGGTACATACGGACACGCGATATACGCGACGCCTCGATTTTTTCCGATTATTTTCGCAGCCCGTAAAGCAATCGTGACTCGACGCGCGAGCAGTACCCGGTAGCCGCGTTTTATCGCTCCTCTCGTTTGTTTAATTACGAGCGTTCGACGGGGGCCTTGCCGATCTCCTCGAAAGAAAAGCCTTCACGCAGACGCAACGAATGCGAATTTCATAGATAACGCCGACGAACTTGAAAACACCGAAGATGCAAACGTACAGTCGCCGGAGTCAGCGCAGAAAAACGAGTTTGACGTAAACGCGGGGACAAGACGTGATTTCTCGTTTTATTTCCATCCGACAGATCATTTTTCTCGCACTAGAGTCCTCACTGACGTAATAATTTTGCAACGCGAAATATGTTAGATAATTCATGCACAGATAACTCCATGCCTACTCGCGCCAGTGCATATCTGGATTCGAAAAACCACGTTCCTTTATTTTTTACAAAAATCAAAAATTTCGTGTCATCGAATTTTTCCTTTTATTTTCTCAATTTCTCGGATCATCGTAAATGCGTCGTAACGAATTCTGCATCCGTTAATTCTTCCTTCGGGGAGCGTTCGAGGAATGTCGATTTTTCAACGTCGAGGTTTAAATTTCTTCCATCGTCTCGAGGAGACGCGTAATTAAACGATTATCGAAGACAAAGACGCGATCGATCTCCGCATTATGTAATATCGTATTTATTTTCCCATTATCCCGAGGCATACCATCGATCGAGGCGTATGGGACGAGGCGATGCGTTTTCGTTGGAAAAACAAGCCGTCGGATAATCCCGCAGATACAATGAACCTGGCCATCACCGATCGACGATCGGACGTTCATTACAGATCCGGTGAATCACTGGCGAACCTTCGCGATACGCAAAAATTAGTCGACGACCGAGTTGTCGTGCCCATTCGCGGCGAATTCAGGGACAGGCGCGAAGAAATCGGCAGAAAAAGGAAACGATCGTGACACCTGATTTCTTCCCTCCCGCGCCATCGATTAATATCAAATATTTCCTCACGAGAATCTTCCTCCTACGTAAAAAGTCGCGAGCATACACTCGTCACTGTCCGACAAATCAAGGTCCTTCTTCCAAGGACCTCAAAATCGCACGATTCTTTTCGATCACGATCACAGCACCAACACGATGCCAAATGCAGAGACGCAAAATTTCGCGCAACTGTTTGGATTCTCGAAAAATTCCACGAACGAGGCTGACAACATCGATCCTTCGTCAAACCGGTCGAAAATAGACACGACTAACGAGACCTCGGATTTTTCCCTGGGACCTGCAGCAAGAAAAATATTTTCATCGTACTAAACCGTTAAAGAACCATCCCGCCGAGTCGATACGCGATGAAGAACGACGAGATCTCATTAACGATGCGGTTCATCACGATCCACGAGCAATCCGACGAAACTCGAACAGCAGAGTCGTTAACGACGCTTCCTAGTCCGAGCTTATGCCAGTTCCATCCACGCTGCAGGACCATGCACAACGATCCTTCATCGAGATCCATTGCAACGAGCACGGGATGAACGCTAATTCGAGCTTAGCGACGTCGTTACGCCAGGTCCTACGGCCCCGATCGGGCCCCATCGAGGAACCGCTTCACGGCGGCGGTCTCGAGCTAATTATCGAACTGTCCGGGCCGCTGCTGGCCACGTGGGTCTGTTTCGCGGCCAGGAGATAACGAAAGTCTGCCGGTTAATGGCCGGATGATAAATGCTCGCGGCCCGACGATAATCCACGGGGTCCGCGTAACGGTACCTAAGTGGCACTGCTATACAATTCGCGTTTCGATTTAGCGATCATCGGCCAGATACGCTTTACGGTACACCAATCGTAAATCAAAGTTTTTGCCAGGATAATACGAGCGGCGAGCAGCAGGGTAGAGAGGAAATTACACCCGCCAGACGGGAATCACGGAGAATAAAAATGAAACGTTTAGCGGCTCAAGGATACCATTTCGAATGGCCTAACCCTTCGTCCCAGCGGTTAGGAGCGTCGCTTTGAAATCGTTTCGTCGATCAAACGCGGTTAGCTCAGCCTCCTCCTTCCGACCGTGTTTCTCGGGGAACAGACTCTGGCAAACTCGTCCACCATTGTAACGTTTTTGCACCGTTCTCGCTGACCTAGAATCTAAAATCTCGGGCAAAAGAAGAATCGGGTGTGTCTTTGACGGGATTCGACGTCGTCGTGCACTCGCGAGATTCTTGGAATTTTTCGCGAAACCCGCGACTGATGGACGATCGAGACGTTCTTGCGCTGGTACGCCTGACCTACAGTCTAAACAGCGATATCGCGAGAGAAATCAGGCGGGTGTGCCTTTGACGGCGCGTGGTTTTGGTGTCGCGATGCACTCGCGAGATTGCAGCAGTCCTAACCGGACTCGCGATTCTTAAAATTCCGCGTCGGTTCCGAAGAAACGGAGCAAGAATAATTGCCTCGATTCGACCAAAGTGTCGAAAATTTTGATCGAAAAGATCGAAAACTGTGTCAACAATGGAGGAATGACCGCACGTTTTCGGACGATGCCGTGCAGCCTACGGTTTAACCCGTGATTCGAAGAAGCAGTTGGGCGTGTCTCTGGCATCGCGATTCAGTGTCGCGATGCATTCGCGAGATGGTTGAAATTTCTCGTGCGAGAGATTGCACGATCGTGACGATTTTGCGACGATCTGACCTACAATCCGAACCCTGATAGCCGAAAGGTAAGAGACGCGCGTTCGGTGGCAAGGTGCACTCGACCGGGTTGTAGGACGATCTAGACGTTTTTGTGTCAGTTGGTCTGACCTAGAATCTACAGGGGCACGGTAAATTGCACGATCGTGACGATTTTGCGACGATCTGACCTACAATCCGAACTCTGATAGCCGAATGGTAAGAGACGCGCATTCGGTGGCAAGGTGCACTCGCGAGATCGCTGAAATTTCTCAAGGAAGAGGCTCGACCGAGTTGTAGGACGATCTAGACGTTTTTGTGTCAGTTGGTCTGACCTAGAATCTACAGGGGCACGGTATCTCGGGCCGAGCCGGACGGGAACGGATTCGACGGCACGGTTCGATACACTCGCTAGTTCGACGTGACGAGATCGACGGTCGTCAACGAACGTCGCGGTGTCTCGAGAAGGTGAGACGAGGTCGAAGATACGAGGAGACGAAATATGTAGTACACACGGGCGGAGGTACTGTTCCGAAAATAACCGGGTCACTGACACCAACCTTGTTCCTACACCTCCGCGAACTTTCACGTGAAACGGAGTCTGGCCAACGGACCAGCACCAAACATCACCAGACCACTTTCATCCGACGACCTATATTAGACGCGTACAAATACTTTCTAATCCGAAGAGCGTGCTAACTAGGCTCACTTTAACCCGAATCCCTCACTAGTCGGACACTCACCTTACGATTCCTAAGTATCAGTCTTCTGAGAATTAGAACAACGCCGACGGCGATGGGAAAGACGACCAGAGTCGCCAGGATGTAGCTGACCACCGCGACCGTCTCCTGCGATGCAATGGCGTCCCCGTCGTGTCTCTTCGATATCACTTCACTGATATTCACCGACTCCCTTGGACTGACCGATATCAGACCGGTCTCGAAGAACGTCCTGTTCAGTTCGCTGGGATACACCGAGGTGTTGTATTCCGGCAGGATCGCGTGATGATAGATGGGCCTGTGTCTGGTCCGGTTGTTACCACTTCCGTTCGTGGATCCTCTGCCGGGGCCCGTCGGTGGGACATGCGTGGTCGTCTCGCGGTTCTCTTCGTTCTTGTCCTTCCTCGTGGTCTCCGGGACACGGCTGGTGCTCGTCGCGTCGTTCGTAGCACTCTTTGGGGTAACCGTCTCGTCGATTTTCTCGGTCGTTCTCGGGGTCTCGGGTCGCTTCGAGCTCACCGGAAGCTCCGCCCGTCGTTCCGTTCCGCGGGAGAAAGAGTTCATGGGACCACTGCCGTTGAAGATGTCGGAGGTATTGTACAGATGCATGATGGGTAAGACGTCGTCTTTGTCGGACGACGCGTCCTGCGATTTGTCGGACAGGTTACGACCTCTGACTTCCGGCGATCTCTCACCGGACACGCGTTTACCAGGTTCCTCCGCGGATGGCCCGGTGGACGTCTCCGATTTGGCACCCTTCGAATCCGAGGTTGTACTTTGGTCTTGGGGGATCGTGGAGATCTCGATTTGCACGGTGGTGACCGTGGTGGTCGGAGGTTCCGTCGCGATAGGCCAAGTCGTTGCGCCGGCCGTGGTCGTGGTCATGGTCGCGATCGCGTCCTTGGACCTGTACATCTTTTGGATCTCCGATGGATCGAGGTTCGACATTCCGAAAGGTTTGTCGCGATCGATCGTTTTGGTATCGGTCACCTGGTGGTCCGCGGACTCGGTCGGCTTTACGGTGAAAGTCTGCTTCTCGACCGACGCGCGAGCCGCTTCCGCGATTATTCTGGGTGTAACCGGAAAAACTGGCATCGGCAACGGCGTCGCGGCGGTCGTTTCTTCGGGCACGATCGTTTCGTCGACTGTCGCGGTCACTGTCACGGTCGGCGAGCCGCTTCCGTTCTCGCTACCATTATCCGCACCACTCGCGCCATTTCCATCGGACGCGCTGCCATCGCTCGCGGGAACACTCTCGTTTTCACTTCCGAACACGGCATTTTTGTCTTTGGTATCGACGTTGGCGTTTCCGCTCGGCGAGGTTACCACTTCCGTCAAATTACTCCCGTCCTCCTCGGTCGAGTTCACGGCCGTCTGAGCAGCAGTAGTGGAATCGATCGTTTCTTCCACGGAGGGAGCAAAGGGAACCGTGGTGAGCGAAACTCCCCGCTGCATAGCGACACTCTCCGCCGTGATATTCTCCATGACGGTACCCTGGGTACTCGGATTCTCGTCTACTCGCGCGGTTACCCTAAATCCTCCACCCTCGACCGCATCCTCCGAGCTCTTGGTCCGAACGAAGCTCTTCTTGTCGCCGATCAATCCTGACCCGTTAACCGTCATCAGACTCGCGTCTACGATCTTGCTCGTCCCTTTCACCCTCCTGTTGGCAGACGCGATCTGGCCATTTGGCAATCTTCGTCTCTTTGCTATCACCGATGGAACGGCGTCCTCGTCGGGACTCGCTCCGGTTCGCTGATTCAGCACCGCGCTGGCCGACTTCCTGAGGAACCTCCTGTCGTTGGATCCTTCGAGGTCCGTGTTCCTGGCCTTAGCGTGATTCCATCGGACGGCGCCTCTGTGGCTCACTTCCGTCGGCTTCGCTGACCTCGGCCCGCTCTTGTTTACGCTGGTCAGCTGCAGCGGCGACGTTCCGTTGACCGCACGTTGCTGCGACTGTGGCGGCGCGACTGTAACCACTTTCCTCTGTCGTTCCCCCACCAGGTGGGCAGCGGACGCTTCACCGGCTGCGGCTGCTTCGACGGTCGTGCCGGCACTGAGTTCCGCCGGCGCTCGGCCTGCCTCTATACCACTACCGGCACGAGGAAGCAGAAGAGACGGCGGCGGTGGCTGACGCCGCTGCGCTGATCCGGTCGTTATCTCGGTCGTACCGGTGCTCCGCTCTGGACCTCCTTGTTCCTCTCTGCTTAACCCAGGTCCGGTGTAGTTGCGCAATAGCCGCGTCACGTTCGTTATCGTGTAAGCGTACACGTGCTGCTGCTGTTGTTCCTGCCGCTGATGTCGATGCGGATCCTGATTCTCCTCGTGCTCTACCTTGCTACTCCCTTCTGGTTGCTGCTGCTTCTGTTCCCGATGTCCAGGCTTCGCCCGTGCCACCGCCGGCTCCATCGTAAGCGCTGCCTGCTCGCCGCTCCGGGCAGAAGCGATCCTCGTCGTCGTGGTCGTCGTCGTTGTCGTCGTGGTCGTCGTTGCAGCCGTGCTCGGAGTGGGAACATCGCCGGAAGCCACGCCGCGAACTCGTTCCTCCGTGGAATCGACCGGTTTAACGGTATACTTCTCCGCAGCGTCCGCGCCGATCGCGAAACTCTCCTCCAAGCTTCCCTCGGTCACGATGATCCTCAAGGTAGAGGTCTCCGGCGATGTCCAAACGATTCGAAAAGCGTCCGTGGTCGACCGACCGATCTTGTCCCTGGACGTCGAGGTCTCGATGTTGTTGCTCTCGCGAGACCCCGAGCTCTGTGTCCGGTCCGATCGAGCTTCGTCGGATTTTACGGAAACCACCGGATTATCGCTCGCGTCGTACACGTCGATCCTTCGGATCTTTTTCTCCGTCGGCTCGTCGTGCATCTCCGTAAAAGACGATGGATTCGCGGTGTTCGACGTTTCGTCGACGACCACGGTCGAATTCGTCGAGTTCTTTATTCGTCGCGCGTAGCTTTTCGCCGATTTAGTCTGCTCGACTCCGTTGAGCGCGGTCGAGGCGCTCTTGGCCTCGCTCGGCTTGTCCGCGGGACGATCCTTAAAACCGATTTCACTTTCTGCCCCGGTCCGCTCGTACGCGTTCGCGGAAACAGGCTGGCGGTACGGTATCTGGGTCGAGTTGGTCGCATTCCTCGTTTCTGCGAGCACGTGGGTAGCAGCACTTCCTCTCTCGCGCCGCAGCTGGTCCAGCGTGTCAGCGTGAGCGGACGGGTTATCGTCGCGAAATTTATCTCCAGCCGCGTCTGTTCTAGCCTCCGATTGCGTACCGTTTCCGCCGGTCTCCTTCGCTGCAATAACGTTCCAGGCGATCGTTGCCTCCGTCGGCCTCATCTTCCTGTAGTAGACGCCATTTTCCGGGCTCCTGAACGCGTTCTTGATCTTCGACACCTTGTTCTTCTCCACCGTTTGCCGTTCCACCGCGATGTTCATCTCCTCGTTCATCATCTCCTCTAGCCTGGGAACCGGGACAGGCGTGGTCGAGCCGAATCTCTTCATCGAGTACCTTCTTCGAGAACTGGGTACGGTTGGTACCGTCGGCGTTGCGACCTCCACCGAATTATTTCCCGTGCTGTTCTGCATCTCCGGCTGGATCTTTTGACCGAAGTAGAGGAACTGAGACATGTCTTCCACGGGTATGTTGCTCTCCACCGGTCTGAAATACTTGTACAACGACTCCGGCATCGAGACGATGTTCTTCTTGCGAACTTCCGGGTCCGAAGCTTTCTGGGGACCCCCAACGAGGGAGGGAAAGCTCGTAGAGGACAAAGGAGCGGCAAGGTTCCTATGACTGATCGAATAATTGCCTTTCGGATTGTCGGAGATTGGTTTACTCCCGACAATCGATACCGCGAGGCTCTCGTTGCTCGGTTTTCTCGAATTCTGCTCGATCGTCTGTTTGCCTTCCCCCTCCGTCGACACGAACTCGATGTCCAAGTCTTTGCTCGATAATTCCGGTACGATGATCTTGCTGCTCGCTGCCTCCTCGTCCGCCTTGCTGCTCGCTGCTGCAGTTACGTACATTCCATGCCTGGTCTCCTGAGCCTCCAGAACATCCGGCGAGTCTTTCGCGGACGCGTCGAACGGTCTTGGTGTGCGGTTCAGATTCCGAGATTCGATTGGCCGTTGGCTGAAGATCTGTCGTCTTCTCGCCGCGAGGATGCTGCGAAGCGCTTGCTCCCTCTTCGCCTTCGACGCCGGTAGCTCGGCTTGAAGGGACATGCGACCCTGACGATGATCGCCGATCGAGGACTCTGGAAGCAAACAGTACGCCATCAGCTTTAACGAGCCATTCTCAACTTCCAGTGTAAACCACATATCTCTCCTTTTTCTTTCTCGCTTCTTTCTCTTTTTCTGCAATCGCCAGATGCTACTAGGATGAAGGAAGATCGTTTCGTTTCCAGAGGATCGATCTTATACGAATCGCGTGAAATAATCGTGTTTGGAATTATTAACCTTTCGCACTCGAAAGATTCCATCACGTTCCTTTATAAAAATAACATTGCGGGATTTTTCAGTCATTTATCGAAATACTCCAGAGAAAGAGAGAGAAAGAGAGGGGAATTGCACGTAAATTACCGTTTCATTTTATTATTTCACGTATCGTTACGTCGTATATTATTTTCGAGTTAATACCGAATATTAATTCTTCCAATTTTACCAACTGACGTTAAAACTCGATAAATTTAAACGAAACGATTCGTTCCCTGTTAAGGAAAACCTCGGAATTTCCTTGGTACCAGAATTAATCACACAACCGAGTATCCATCACGCTGCGTTTTGCCTATTAATACGCGGCTATTAATACAGCTTCGTTATTTCCATTCCCAGCGCAAGACTTTCTTTTCTCCTCGATCTTGACACGCGAAACAGACCTAAGCTCGTTTCATAAGCGTTACGCTTATCAGCGGATCGTTTCTACCGCGTTTCCACAGAATTACACGGCAATAAGCGGAGCGTCCGCGGTGTTTAGTGATCTCGATGTGAATAATTGGCCACAGTAGGGTGGCGCGGCATAATCACGACATGCAATTCCGCCTCGTTCCGGCACTATTCGTAGAGGGAAAGTTCGGCTAATGTAAACGGATCCGTAACAATGCATCGAGAAATAGTGGAACAGATAATAGTTACACGAGCCCGCGCTCGCCAGCGCGAATTCCTTTCCATCTTTTCAAGGCACGCGTACGCCAAAAGCGTTCAACGCGATGTCTCTGCGCGATACGAGACTCGGATTAATCAAACGCTCGCGTCGCTGTTCGAAAAGCGGACACGATTTATCGACTAATTGTAATTTAGTTTGAAATATCAATTTTATCGCGATATGCAGGAAACTAACCGTGTGCGGAAGGATACATCCAGTTTATCGATAGCGTAACACACACGCACACACTGAAATACGAACAATGTAAATGTTCGAAAAGATTACAACGACATCGTTTCAGGTTTGGGACTGGACCTCGAACAACAAAGAGCCTTTGATCGAACGGCAGACGACCCTCCGACGAGAATACAATAAGATACGTAACCACTTGCGCTGACAAGAAATTCACAGGTGGTCTAGTGTTTCTGTGACAATTGTTCGACGACGTGTATACCACGTGGTTGGCGATTCTGTCACAAAAGCATTACGACGTGCGTGACACGTCTTTCCAGCGCAAGTGGTTAACCCTTTCGGATGGAGCGGTTTCGTGGAGCCTAATCGCTGTCGCGATAGTCATTCGAAACTATCAGCGCTCATTTTCGTTCATAGCGACGCTGGCAATAAGAATTTAAAACAGTCCACCACTTGGGACGTGCAGTCCTAGGACCGCAACAGCGAGCGCATATACGAGTTCCTCAGCCAAACTGATGGTTTCCGCCGAACGCGTATATGCTCGTTCGCAAAGGGTTAACACCTAAAATCAGCTATTGACCCGTCACATCTGACACACCTGGCATCGTTGCATTGCTATAGTTTGTTCCAATCTTATCTCTCTATCTCACGAGACTTCTACCAAAAGTAGGTCCAACCTTTCTATTATCCATAGACTGATTATCACTCGGCCCATTCCATACCGCATTCTATTCAAATTACACAGCGCCAGCGAAATGGGATAAACACGGCGCGAATGAGAACGAATCGAAGAACGAAGCACCGAAACGAACGGAACGCTCCTCGAGATCGCGGATGGCCGACTGGTCTTGTTACTTCTTTTTCTCCTTTCTGCTTCTTTTTTTTCTCCTCTTCTCTTTTTCCTCTCTCCACGCAGGGTTCCACGGACCCTGTACCGTTACTTCACGGTTCCGTACGCGGCAACGAACGTTTGTTTCTCCGCGTCACCTCTTCAGGCCCAGTCGTGCCGTTCGAATCCCCGCAGTCACGATCCGATTAAAATCGCGTGTCAAATTCGAACCCGAGCCCGTGATTCGGCACACCGTTAGACAGGTCGAGGCACGATCTAACGAGACGGCGATCGATCGCGAATATTTCTGTCATTTCGATCGTGACACGGTTCATCGGCCGCGTGCTTCCGATTTAGGATTTAATTTCGTTCGGCACCGGTGGCTAATTGAAAAATGGCAGGACAGCCGCGTTTTTGTTCGTGAGATTAGTCCAGGCAGAGGAAAAAGCGGGCCCGTGAGAACAGAATTTGGACGATGGAATATCAAGGCCTTAGGTCGAGTTACCTCGTGCATGTAGACGAGAGCAGGACTTTCATCGCGATCGTGGATTCAGCGGCAGGAGAAGGAGAAAGGATCCCGATGGTACCGTTAGTAGCAGCGAAGCTCGGTACTCGTTTATCGTTCTTGAACTTCCGATCAGGTACCGAGCAGACTTTTAGGAGAAAGTTGCATCGTTTTATTATTACGGGTCATTACTTAGAACGTAGTAAAATTAGATTCCCGATGACGATTTACCTGCTTCCTTTAACTCGTTCCGTGTCATGTGTACCATTTGCGGTACACGTTAAACTTGATCTGCAGGCCACGTGTACCATAAATGGTACACGCAGACATATTTATTTGATGCGCTGAGAACGTGTTTCGTGACAAATTTAATTCTGAAGATAATATATTTCCAATAAAAGAATGAGGCATTATACAAAATGCAGCATAGAACAAAGCACGTAAATTAGTTTAATTGTTATATAGACAATAATTATTAATTACATGTAATAGTTGACTTTTTTAAAGAAAGAGATGCATAAAAATCGCTGCAAAACGTCACTACTCTTCTAGTTTTCTTTACTAATAAAAGATTTTTCAGCTGGCTAATTTTTACATAAATGGTACAAGGTGTGATAACTATTCTAAAGAAGGTAATTACTTATGGATCGATGATGCAATGACATATTGTGTGATAATATATCAATTTTTAGCGAAAACAACAAATGGCCTGGAAATCATGTCGGGCAAAAACCTGCTAATAAAAGTAAGGGGGCGAACGTCTTGGAAGGATACGAAGCAAGTTGAAATCGAGAAGCAATTCGATGATCTTCCTCTCATTTCTACGCGAAGAACGATGAGATAAAATTGAAATTTCTTTCGAAATTAATTCACTTTCTTATTCAAACGATTCGAACACTTTAAGCCGAAAAATAATCTTACGATAGATATATAACTTTTTCGCAGATTTATATTTCTCGAAACTCGATGATAAATTAAAAGATAATTTCTTACTTCGATTTGTAAAAATTCGATCAACGAGCACCGATATTTCACAACCAACTAAGCAATGGCGTTAATAATAACAAAATTAAAATTACTAAATTAATATACAATATTAAATTACGTAAATCTAAAATAACAGGTATTAATAAAATAATTTCAACATGAAAAATTAAAAAATATTAATGATATTAAATAAAAAGAATCGTTTTAGTGTCAGAACTTTTTAAAAACTCGTGTTGGATAGTATCATGTGCTTCCTTCGTTTAACTGCGAATGATAGCTACTCTAAAGCTGCTTACTTATGCACACGGTTTAGGTTAACGTGCACGTTAACGAAATGAAATGAACCTAGCCGAGCAGAGCCAAATTCGAGTCGGGACACTTCCCGTGACACCGTTAACAGCATCGAGGGGATAGTGGACTCACCCTGTCGCAGGGTCGGAGGAGCTAACGGTGTCCCTGAATGAAGAAAGGATGCGGTTGAAGTCAAGTGTCAAGGTCCCGGGTCAAACCGCTTTATAAAGACGGACGAGAGGAGATCTCTATCTCGACTGGCGATACGACAAAGAGAAAAGAGGAAAGGGTGTGATAACACCGTAGCGGTATCTCAAGGTAATTACATGGTACCGGTTTCCTTATAAGCGGGCAGAAATAAAAGATATCCAAGAGGCGACTCGCCACGCGGACGACCAATCCCAGGCGACTCGTGTCCATTTTTCCATCGCATTCTTCGCTAATCTACGGTATTTCATCGGTCGGATCGCCTCGAGTACTATCAGCGATGCGACGCAAAACAAAGTATACCTGCGCTAATTTACCGATATCTCGCTTTGCTACACGCTTCCAGGCTAATGAAAAATACCGATCCTCGGCCGGCGTTATCGCCGATGCCTCGCAGATTTTATTTATAGCACCGGTGATCCGTTGAAAAACAAATAATTCTCGCTATCCGACGTAATCCGCCATTTTTGCCACGGCAGCTGACGCCTAAGCAAACACTAGGCTCGCGCCTATTCTCTCGTCGATACCCCCCCGTATCGCGTACGAACTTCGTTCTTATCGAATAAAACGCAAAGTGGCACAGGTGTTTATCTTCAGAGGGAAAAAATGGAGGAAAATGTCGTTCGAGGAGCGCGGATGATAAGCGTAGGATTAAACGGGTAAACAAATAAGCGTCGCGATATCGGGCCAGGTATCGCGGGAGAAATAATTGGTCGTGCCTAGAGTGTTCGCCGATGAATTTATTCCCGAGGTGTTACAAATCGGTAACGTGGCCGCAATTAGAGGTGGCCAGTAAATCAGTCGATCTGCTCGTTCTTCCGGCAACGTTCAACAGCCTCTCGCGAAGTCGCGATAATTTACACTTTTTCCCAACGACCCTCGCGCCTAGGCGTGCAGGGACAAAATTTCTTCCGTGACCCGCCACGATGTTCCGCGGCGCGAGAATGACCGCATCAGGTACTTACGTCTCCATATGCACGCGCATAACTTACAAGTCTACGACACGCGGAAAGCGGCTTTAAACGCGGGAGAACCGCTTCCGTGGTAAATCATCGGTGACGGGAAAAGGGATGCCCCTGTGCACGGCTAACACAGTTGTCTCGCTGTTTCCACGGTGCAACGTAAACTATGCATAAATTTCCCCGTGTTTTTCCACCTGCCATCCGCGCTCCTCCATTTTCGCAAATCGACCATTCCCCGGGGATGCGCTTATCCCTCGCGCGAGTACATTTAACGCGTCGAGTGCTATGTCAAGCACGCGTGTCGCACTCTGAACTCCTGCACGCACCGTTTCAACGCTTTCCTTTCTACCACCGTACGCACGGCCACATTTCACGCATACCTGCTTACGTATCACTTGTCAAACTGGTTACAATACCGGCTGTTTCGAAAAATTGCCGGGTAATTGAATGCAGGTAATGGTTAATTTAATAGAGATAGATGTTGGGAGATTGATTTATACGTAACACGTGACGAGACGTGAAATTCAGCGACGAAAGCGATCATATCGAATGCAGGATTAGTATTTCCAGGGTTGATACTTCTCTCGTGAGGATTAATTTTTTAATCCGATAGATGTCATCACAAATTTGTCATAAGGTAATTATTATATTAGTCTCACGAGGCGTGACAAGAAATTCAACGAAAATCGTACAAGAATACTCGAATGATAAAAATAAAATAATAAATATCGTTACGATCATTAACGCTAGGTTTAATAAATTAACGCTACGCGTCATTTCGACGTATTTCGAACATCAAATTGCAATTTCTGTTGGGATTTTAGGAAGAAAATCAGAGATAGGAATACAATAAGCATCCATGAACCTAGTGTTAAATTGCATCCTACTCTCGCGAGTATAGAAGAGACTGGAAGCGGTATTCGGGAGCACTGAAACCGAAATAAACCTATTAACAGCAACGACACGGTGCTTGCCGCGTAAAAGCTCAGCATCTCGCGCGGTGTCTTGCAACTGGTAACTCGTCAAAGTACGACGCAACATTACGAAAAATTGTTTTATCGAGGCCAAGTATGATTGACGACCCGCCTACCTGAAAAAAGATACGCCCCTGCGCAGAAGCAGGGCCGTAAACTGCACCGCGAGACACGGTATTTCACGAGACGAATCGCAGCCCGTTCAAGGAGCGATTATTTTCAGAATTTCATCAACATATTCGCGATAAACGCGAATTACCACGCGTGAATCCTTATTAAGCGGTCGCCGTATATAAACAAGCTTACAAACAAGCTTGTCTGCGTTTCGCGCGTGAGAGGAATACTCAAAGATTGAGATACGGATAAAAACGGTCCAGAAATGGGAAAAATATCGTGGAATTTGGCGGACAGGCTAGGTTTCTAAGTATTAAACGCGATTCGAAATTAATGCGATACTAATACCTGCAAAGGGATTGTTCTACCCGTGGCTGATAAGAAAAGTAACGAGACACGCGGCGTTTACGTTACACACAGACACAGGGAGCCCGGGGGATCTTCGTTCGTGGCTTTCTCACACGCGATGGTACATCGACATCTTCCACCCTATCGTGCGGTTAATGGGCGATTCTCGTTTTGTTTCGCCACGAAAAATGACCCCTTCTTCCATCCCCGGCTAAATGAATGGGTGTGCGAATCGGCGGAATCGGACGCCACGCGATTCCGCCATTTTCGTTGCCAGCATTCAGCTTTGGCCGAGCAAAAATTCCACGTTGGAAAATAAACCAGCAAAAATTGACATTTTTCCTAGCCGTTTTCGAATTTATTTGCCATAATATCGGAATTTCTATAAGGTACTATATGCAACGAGGGTGAAACGCGTTTCCGTGGATTTCGCAATAATTTTACGACTTTTATCGTAAACATGGAGCTACTCGGTGTCAATTTATTTTCCACGAGCAAGTGTCTCGACCAATGTCGAAGAAACCCTCTTCTCGAGTGATCCGCTGTTTGATTATCGGAGCAATCTGCCCATGGAACCAAGTTGAGGTTCGTACGACCACCGACCGTGGCAAAAACGTGACTACCAGATCTCGTTTGCTGCCCAGGACCACCGATATGATTGCCACGAGGATACGCACTTTGTTGCATGGAACGGTGCAAACCGGTCGCAATTTGCTGAACAGGCTTAATCGAAACTTTGTTCATTCGCTGCTCGGGAAAACGAGTTATCGAAATATTAGATAAATCCATACAGTAAACGTTACTCGTTGCAAGCTTACTAGGAACAGATAAACGTAAAAATTCCATACTGTTACAAATTTGTCTGTTATCAAGAAAAATGTCGTATCGTATCCCTCAATATGAAAGGTACGATTATACATCATCGACATTATTCGAAAAAAAAAATTAATCGTTATTTATATATTCAACGTTTTTCGTGGCAAGTTTAATACCGACGAATTAATTTGGAAAATAGCAATTTTCCCGATATCGTACTAGATGACTCGAGTACCAAAAGAAAAGAAGAAATCACGTAGAATTTCACGAGACGCGCAACTTTCCATGATTAACTCGCTTTCAACGTCCGAGTGTCGTTAAGATGGAGGCACGGAACGGGGTCCAAGAGCAGCGTTATTCGATTCAAGGATCGAATGGTTTGCACATCGAAGGGCCGCGATTTTGCCGGTGCAGCAGTTGCGGGGAAACGTGAGTTCCGACACCGGGCTGTTCTTGGTCCTGCATCCTGAGGTCCTGAATAATGCAGACCACCTATTATCCCTTCCGGAATCGCGAGTCATCATCTGACCTTCTGCACTCGCGCTCAAGAATCCACGTTGCACGGAATTCTAGAGGGTTTACCATGGGTGTCCTCCCTGTGCCGCCGTGAAACCGGAGGAACCCCGGCCGGAACGAAAAAATCGCTTAGGGATAATAATAATGGCGGCGGGGAGGCGGAGTGGCGTCGCGTAGAAGAAGGCACGAGAAGTCGTGGGTTATCGCCGCGAACGTGACCGCATAAAAGATCGTAATGTTTTATGTGAACACGTGTATAAGGAAGGTCAGTGCTGTTCCTTCTGTCCTTGTTTCCTTGATTCCACCGCGGCTCTCTCCGCTAGAACAGCCATTGTTCCGCGCGGAAAACAGCCATGTCGTCGGACGATGTAGCGATTACTGTTTCTTCATCGATCACGACGGCCCGAGGGGCTGTTGTTCTTTCGTAGCATCGTATCTCTCGTTTGCTGGCGAGAGAGGAGACAGTCGCGAATTTTAAATATCCGATAAACCACGCTGCCTCGGAGATATGCGAAAAGTTTGAAGGGAACAGCGGCAACTTCGAACTCGCTCTCCGATCTTCCATCCAGCTATGGTCGAGGCTTGATTGATAGCTGTGCATATTATTACGTAGGGTGGATTTCAATTTTACGACGATATTCGATAATCTAACATTAAAGCTACCGTGACCTAATCACCGCCCTTTAAACTTTCATCGAAAATCCAGCTCTGCTCCCGTTATTCCATTTTTCGAAGATTTCTTTTTCACTCTCCGGTTATTTGACCGCGGTAGGTTTAATTTTAAATATCCCGTGGGATAGAGCTTTATGCGACAATGGTTACATAGATTTTTAAATATATATGTATTGGAATGAGTGGAACAAGTATGAATGGGATGACCACTCTCCGGTTATTTGACCGCGGTAGGTTTAATGTTAAATATCCCGAGGGATAGAGCTTTATGCGATAATGGTTACATAGATTTTTAAATATATATGTATTGGAATGAGTGGAACAAGTATGAATGGGATGGAAATATCTAATGAATTCAGGTTATTATGATAAATGAGTAACGATTGAAGTGTTGTGCGAATTGTGTATGTTAATGTAATGTATGAAAGAAGAAAGAGAGAAGAGAGTGATTTGGAATATGTCAGTTGCAATTGAGTATTAATAGAGAGAAGACGTGTGAGCATGTAATAGTGATAAAATAATTATATATCAGCCTAATATTTATGTTTCATAATCTTTGTAATTAAATAAATAATTGTTCTTATTGTTATTAAATTTCATCCACCACTAATACTTTATTTGAACGCTCTGCTTGTTTTAATTGTTACTAAGTCTAAATAAAGTTAAGTTGACTAATAAATGGCGTCCGACTTTTACAGTAGACGATGTTCTTTTGTTTACCAGTACAAAGCAGCGTTTTATTATTTATTCGTCGAATATTTTCCAATATAATAACCGCTATACTAGATTTTTCAATGAATATCGTCACCTGTTAATGGCGATCAAAACTCGCGCATTTAACGCGAGATCCATAATGATCGATAGACCGATAGATAGATAGAAAAAGGAAGGAATCTAAAATAAAATCACGTAGTCGAATATCGAAAACACCACCACCGATTGCAGAATTTAAAATCGAAAGATTAAAAACTAAAGGCCCATAAACTGAGCGCTTGGAGAAGCGCAAGTTGGCGATTCGGTAGGATCTATTCCGAGATCCGAAGGAGACCGACTCTGTAGGGTTTCTCGCGTGGAATTTCGGTCGTTCCGGCGGAACGCTTTCGCGAGCTTGCGCGCGACTCGCCGGGCGTGTGCACGCGCCACAAAAGGAGGACTCGCGAGATTCGCGCGAGATAGAAGTGCGTGTTGTCGCGCGGCTGCGACTGACGTACAAATTGCCGGACGGCTACTTAAAACGAACAAGCGTTCATTACTCTTGCCGCGATAGCTTTGCCCGCGACCGCGGCTGCCCGTCGTAAATTCACGGCCCGAAACCCGCCATCCCTTGGCAACTGTCCTCGATCGTCTGACCGTTTTAATCCGGCCACTTCGTCACCTCGCGCGGCCTTCATTGTCCTGGGACTCGCGAGTGCCGCGCCGATTACCGTAACTTACCGTAATTCTTCCAACGTGTTCGCCGATTTCGCCTCGGCGTACGTACTCGCCGCTCGCTATCGTATTTTCCTGCTTACTCGCTCGAGTATGGCGATCGCGGTGAGTAATCGCGCCGGTTTTAACGCTGCTTTTATTTCCCGTCCAGCCTCCATGGCGCCGTTTAACTTAATTCACGCAGCCGATAAAGTTTCGCGCCGTTCATGCGTAAACGTGATTATCGTAATGCGCGTGACTCCGTGTTCCCGGTAACGTAATTGCCCGGCGATTTAAGAGCCGGGTATTTAAGAGCATGGAAGCCAGATGTTCGCTTAAACGACGGTTCTAAGCTGGACGGGACTCCGGGAATAATTAACTCGATCAGCGTTACGGGATGTAAAGTAAGTGGCGATTGTTGCATACGCTCTCTGTACGCGGGTACCGTTCTCTGTGCTGGACGAGGAGCGCGGTCAATTTGCCGGCTTTGTCTTAAGCGGACCAGGATCGCAATCACGGTTCGGGTATTGTCCGAGGCTCCGTGCAAAAGATAACTGGTACGGTTGCTCTATCTGTGAGTATTATCTCGGTATTTATGCCGAAGCCGTGACCCTGTGACAACGTGCATGTCACGAGTGGCCCCTCTTCGAGAAGCTCAGCGAGAGATTAGTATTCCGACCAAACGAATTCCTCCGCGTTGTGTTCCCACTGTGAGACGTCTAGACGATAGCGGGCCCCTTTACGTTTCTGAAGCAGGCAACAATTTTTGGCAGGAAATTGCCAACTATGGACGTACACGTGGCACAGATATATCGTGATCTTTCAAAGGAAAAGATCGTAAATCGTTTAAAGTCGCTTGACGTAAGATTACCCCCGAATATCCTCTCTCCCGTGATTATCCGTGGAAACCTGGTTCCGTTGGCTTGACGTAATCAAGGTCTCGCTTAATGGTTTTACGTAATATGCTTGAAAGATGTAGATTAACGACCCAAGAGGCCGGACTGGTTCTTCGCTCTTTCAGCGTTCCTTTATGTTATAATGTCTGCGAAGGTCGTTAAAAAAAGGAATTCTTCGGGAAACTTGGTTCGTTTCAAATACGCCAGACGCTTCTTCAAACTCGTCTTCCATTTCGGTTAACGGAATGATCTGTCACGATTTTTTTGCGATATCAATTACGCGGACAGGTCAATTAATGGGCGGATAATTCGCTCGCGGCGGATACTACTTAAGGGAAAAAGAATAATCCGCGGAAAGCTACTCGATCATAATTACGCTACTCTTCTAGGTATAATGGATTACTCGTTAAATCCATTACGGGCGCGTGAACAGACACGGCGCGTATTTGCGTTCGAATCTGCAGGATCCTCCTGGAATACTCGCGTGTCTAGGATCTAGCGTCAGCGATCGATCCAACGATCGAAATAGGTGCCACGATCGCCGGCCCGGCCATTTTTCTCATTACCGTTCGATTAACAGCGTCGATAATAATTACCCGCGTCTTTTCCCTTTCTAAGCTATCCAAACGGAGCCACAAATCATCCAGAGAATAGATGTAACCGGTATCGAGCGATTACACCAGTCACCTTAAGAACCGTGAGTGATTTATTCCTACGATATCAGCCTTCGAGTAGTCGCTATCGTTATGACTCTATTACGATCTCCTACCGATCTTTACGACCAGTCAGATCAATCTGATCTTTATCCTTGGCTACCCCTCAGATAGCAAGTCTACGAGTAAATCCGTTTCTTGCCAAGGAACCTTCGCAATTATCATTTTCCGATCGATCTTCGGACCAAGATTAAATTATTCTCGCCTATCAGGATAGATAATTACGAAAATACGCGATGAGAAAAAATGTAGGAATGGTTTGAGAGTAAATGCAAAGGAACACTTGGGCCTACCTAGCTGATGATGGACAATAAACAGCAGCCTAGGAAAATTCATCCACGGAGTGACCGTGTGCAAGAATCGCAGAAACGATACAAGGATATTTATGAGTATATCGAATGCAAGCGAAGAGCGAAAGGCGTCTGAGTGTTTAGGGTACCAGTGTCCCACCCAGAGCGAGGCTATGAGAAATGCGTGATTGAGAAAGAGAGCACGAGTATGAAAGAAGAGTGCAAGGTTTAAATGCAAGTCCTAACACAGTCCTTTACGGAGTTTGAAGAAGAGTCAGATGTGCGAGTGTTAGTTGCGTGATCGTCATATCAGTTATTAGTCTAGTCTTTTAGTTTTGTAGGAGGTCCTTCCCCACGGTTTTACGATATCGGTTGGTCACAGGTATCCTCGTTGCGGTGGTGCTGCTGAAAGGGACGAAAGGAAAAGGAAGGGATGCTTTTCATCAATAAGACTATCCTAGCAGGCCCTGCCTTAGACGAGGAAACTATTGTAAAGTCAGGAAGTTATATGTATAGGAACTGGAAGTTTTCCGAGAACTTGCTCGCAAGTCCTCTAAGTTGAAATCCATCTAGTGACGAGGATGTGAATGACGGTTACTACAAGTATTGTGTCCTTTCAGAGCAATTTTGTGCATTGCATAGCTCGTGCCGTTCCTCGTCTTTGTAGCATATCGGCAGATGTAATTTGCGGCTATTCTGATCTGCCAGGTAAACTGACATGGTCCAAGCAATAGGGAAGTCAACCCGTACTTGACCCTGGTATCAGCCAAATGAGTACGCCGTGGAGGTACCCGATATTCGCGTATTTCTCTTGGGCCACTTCAGTGTCTGACAGGATATGAGTTCCAATCGTTGGTTTCCATGACTCACAATGGTCGCTACAGTTTGTACTTTACTCCTAAGTCCCTCTTAGCTCGTAATAAATGTATGTTGGAATAAACCAACCTCTCTTATTTCCCCATATTCGCCAATCAAAAGTATCCCCACAGAAATCCCAGACACCGGTCTAACGAACGTTCAGGGGAGAATTTCAATTGGAGGTTGCCGAGTTTAAAGAGACCCGCGATCGCGTGTGCCTCGGCTGACGCACGGACGCATTCAATGCACATATGATGCGCACATGTTGAACAGGTCTAACCACCTGTCGGACACACTCCCTTTGTTGCACGCCATTTTTCGGCCGATAGCCGACGAACGACGACGCAACAGGTTACACGCTCTCCGAACACGTTCCACTGTATCCGAATGTTTATTACCATGTTCTGCAACCTGCGTCCGTATCTGCTAGACCAGAGAAACGTGCTCGGGTATGCCGCGAACGCATTAACCCAAACCGATGAAAACGCGATTTACACGAATCGAATCGAATCGACGGATGAGTCTACGGGTTCTGCGCCGTTTAATGCCTCGAGGAATCTTTAATTTCCTGTGAGAAGAACGCGTCCAAGGGTAAAAACGGAAATATTTATCGGAACAAGGCCAGCCGATGCTTCTTCTAGGCTACATTTCGAGAGATTTGTCTGCCTTTGCTTATTTCAGGTCGGAAATGGGAGATGAGAGGTGCTCCTATCTGCCATTTTGTTCCGACGTAAGGCTGAATCGTGAAAGAGGTAACGGGGCCCCATTGAATTCCGAAATAATAGTCCAAGGGTAAAAACGGAAATATTTATCGGAACAGGGTCAGTAGATGCTTCTTCTAGGCTACATTTCCAGAGGTTTGTCTGCCTTTGCTTATTTCAGGTCGGAAATGGGAGAAGAGAAGTGCTCCTATCTGCCATTTTGTTCCGACGTAAGGCAGAATCGCGAAAGAGGTAACGGGGCCCCATTGAATTCCGAAATAATAGTCCAAGGGTAAAAACGGAAATATTTATCGGAACAGGGTCAGTAGATGCTTCTTCTAGGCTACATTTCCAGAGGTTTGTCTGCCTTTGCTTATTTCAGGTCGGAAATGGGAGATGAGAGGTGCTCCTATCTGCCATTTTGTTCCGACGTAAGGCAGAATCGCGAAAGAGGTAACGGGGCCCCATTGAATTCCGAAATAATAGTCCAAGGGTAAAAACGGAAATATTTATCGGAACAGGGTCAGTAGATGCTTCTTCTAGGCTACATTTCCAGAGGTTTGTCTGCCTTTGCTTATTTCAGGTCGGAAATGGGAGATGAGAGGTGCTCCTATCTGCCATTTTGTTCCGACGTAAGGCAGAATCGCGAAAGAGGTAACGGGGCCCCATTGAATTCCGAAATAATAGTCCAAGGGTAAAAACGGAAATATTTATCGGAACAGGGTCAGTAGATGCTTCTTCTAGGCTACATTTCCAGAGGTTTGTCTGCCTTTGCTTATTTCAGGTCGGAAATGGGAGATGAGAGGTGCTCCTATCTGCCATTTTGTTCCGACGTAAGGCAGAATCGCGAAAGAGGTAACGGGGCCCCATTGAATTCCGAAATAATAGTCCAAGGGTAAAAACGGAAATATTTATCGGAACAGGGTCAGTAGATGCTTCTTCTAGGCTACATTTCCAGAGGTTTGTCTGCCTTTGCTTATTTCAGGTCGGAAATGGGAGATGAGAGGTGCTCCTATCTGCCATTTTGTTCCGACGTAAGGCTGAATCGTGAAAGAGGTAACGGGGCCCCATTGAATTCCGAAATAATAGCGAATCCGCCGGTCAACGTGGAACGACGAATTCGTTATATAATTATCAATGGATTATGCGTGTTCAGTGACCGGAGTGTCCTCTGCGACTCGTCCCGCCGGAAGCGGATACACGCTTCACGAAAGACGACCACGAGTGGAACGAGTCGTGCACGTACAGACGCCGCGCAGTAGGTGCGTCCGTGTGTGTCAGACGGGGAACTCGTGTCGCGCTGAAGCAGACAATGAACGTGCTTCGTTCATTTTATTTATTTGCTTATATTTTCCTCGCAGACTGTACACTATCACTTGCGACATTATAACCAAACTTTTGGGAAAGAACGATAAATGAAATACTGAAAAGTATTTCAATTTCTAAATATCCTCGCGCAACCGATATCAACGGATAAAATAAAAATCGGTATTTCGTTGCGAATTATAAATTAACGCTTCACGAATTTCCACCGAAATTAATAAAGAGTACAGGTTAATGAAACGCTGAAAAATATTCTTTCGTTTTGGAGGAATTTTCAAACTGGTCGAAATTATTTCAACGAATATCAATCGAATGGTGATCAACAGGTTTAATGAGCCTTTTACGAAACGTTTTAACCTCTTCATTTATCGAGAGTGACAGCATTCTGCGATCCGAAAACGCGCTCGCGGTTTCTCTGCGGGCCTCGCGCATCATTTAATGGAAGATCCCAGAGCCATTATGTAACGGGTAGCCAGGCCGATGGAATCTTCGACGTGTAATCATGATCCGAGAGATTCGCGAGCCGCTACCGCGGGATTAATCGCAAGTGTGACTCATTATTGTTCGTAAATCGCTTCGGAAACGAGGGAACGACCGTGACACTTTGCATCGGACTCGGGATTTACGTACCGAGGATTTCATACGTGATCGACGCGAGTATTCGCATCTGTTTTCGAATATAGAGCAAGATTTAGAGCTGATATTACTTCCGTCCTGCAAATTTGAAATCGCTCTGAGATACCTCAAAACTAACGAAGACACGACGGAATAAATTAGAAATAAATTAAAAATAAATTAGGAGGAAACGAAAATTGAGATAAGGAAGCAGAGCACGGGGCAGAACAGACCCAAAGTTACTGAAAATTCGATGTTAACCATAGAATAGATAATACCGTACATTATCCACGGTGCATCTTAAACGTGTTTCACAGGGAACCATGGTTGCATCGAATGTCCGCTTAAGGACCTTCCGGTAGCATCGATAAAGTTACGCATGCGATTACGTGTCGAAGATGCTATCACCTTGAGCGTCGTTACATAAGATTTCCAGGGACGCACAATAGGGCCCCGATGTTCCATTAAATCGTATGCAAATACCGCGAGAACAATGGAACGCGGACGGTCGGATCGACGTTCGCGAAAAGTCAGGTCGGTTGCCGGAACGCTTCCTGGATGTGGCAAACGATCCACGGGATCCATGAAGAGGATCCCAAGAATTCGGGATTGTTCCTTAACCCTTCGAACCGCTACTCGAATTTTCCACCATCATTTCAACGTTCCTGTATCGTAATACAGCAATCGTTCGCGTTTACCACTAGAACTACCGATCTTTAATGGGCACCTAACTGTAACGTGCACAGATTATAGTAATCTCGGCGATACGATTCAATACGAGTGAATATATCGATTACAGTTCTTTCTTAATACGAGTTGATACCAATTTTATTCTTAAAGCAGGTGTATGCATTCGGTGATTGCAAAATGGAAAATTCCGGGATTAGTCATTTTGACTGAGTTGGTAGTTCTAGTGTTAATAATAAAACAAGTTTATTTAAATAAAATATTATGGCCATTCGGAGGAAAATACTGGATTCTCGTGGATTAGAGAGACGAGTATAGACGGAGTCAGGTTTATCATTGCCTATATTTACCTCTGTGCTGGAGAACTGGGTTGACAATGAATTAAAAGGCGACGATACCTCTCACTGTAGGACTTTTGGCTAATTTGTCTAATAAACAACAACTTTTTAACACTAGAACTACCGATCTTTAATGGGTACCTAACTATAACCTGCATAGATTATAGTAATTTCAGCGATGCGATTGAATACGAGTGAATATATCGATTACAGTTCTTTCTTAATACGAGTTGATACCAATTTTATTCTTAAAGCAGGTGCATGTATTCGGTGATTGCAAAAAGGAAAATTCCGGGACCAGTCATTTTGACTGGATTGGTAGTTCTAGTGTTAATTATCGCGTATGACCACGTGAAATTTTAAAATCCTTATAAAAATTTATTCAAGCAAGAATATGAAGCACACGCGTGCGCTGGTCATCGTGGACGAAAAGAATAGACGATTGGATGATTTTCAACCTGAAATATTCTCTGAATTCGCGTTACAAGGAATCCCGTTAGAGACTGGCCCGTGCAGGCGTGGTTATTGAATATAAATCATAATAAATTGTACGACAGTAGGAAATTAATTTATGGACCGATGATTTAAGACGTTACATAGCCTGCGTAATTGACGCCTCGTTTCCGTGACCAGCCCTCTTGACAGCGACAGAAATTCATCTTCCTTCTCGAAACCTCGTCTCGTTGTTTCCTGGTAACGGAATTCGAATCGTTTTCCCGGCGAACACGCGATCGATCATGCGTGGCCGACTCGTTCGTTATCTCCGACAACGGTGCCGGGTCGAAGATCAACGGAATTCTACGAATCGTTTCGGTGTTTCCATTCAAATCCTAACCTTCGAGAATTTAAAAAAGGAAAAAAAAGAAGGAAGAAAAACTTGAAAAATATCCAAGCCTCGGGATGTTAAAAGCATCCTGTGCTCTCTTGACAGTCGAGTCAAGGATAAAAAATTCGAAACTTTTCACGATGTATCTATAAATCACGTTATTTAACACCGAACCTAGCACGACCGGTTAAATGACCGGTAAGTGGAAAAATAAAAGAAGATACTTGGACGAAATGCGAAAGGAAAGGAAATACGTTGAAATATTGTAGTATCGCAGAATTTCCACCTCGTGTATAGGTGACTTTAGTTTGGAAGGTCGCCGAGGGTTCGAGGGCCAGGTCGGTCGGAAAAACCCTTAGGATGACCATATTTGGTCATGTTGGGGGAGGTTTTTGGGGAATATATAAAGAAGGCAAAAATTTTTAGAGGACACTTCTTGAGGGACAGTTGTTGTGCAGAGTTTTTGAGGAGTCTTTAGAACGGAGTTGTATAGAAAGAAGTATAAGTTGTTAGTCGTTTAATTGTATTTGTGTTGTGGAATCAAGCTGTAATCTTAGTTGTAGTTGTAACTGTTGATCTATCTATATTCGTAGACCACGCTTTATCTTTATCGTAACCACGCATTGTCAATCCATTATTATTAATTAATAAATAGAGTTGTATTATTTAACCACCACCCATGTCTCTACAATATTAAGAAAAATGGCGGGAACGAGTAACGAACTCAACGTCGAATACGGAATTTTTAAGGAAAGTTTCGAAAATGCTCGTCTAGGTCGCGGTAAGTTCAGTGTCAGGTGTCATTCGAGTTCGTACGTTTTCTAATCATTTGTTGCCAGGTATTCGTGGCATCTCGCAATCAGCGACGAACGATGGAAATACCGACGAACGTGGTTCAGCGTCGGCATCCTTCTTCCTCCCGAAGGTAAACGGGCGTAGCAACGATCACGATCAAGATCATTGACTTCTCACGAATGTAAAGCGATCCCCTGAAAGCCTCCGTACTGCCGGTGCGATCTTTCGCCCGGATATCACGTGGACACGGAGAAAGGAAGGAATTATCAAAGTCGTGCATCGCCGCGACGTCACGAACTGGCTCACACAGAATTCTTTCTATCGCCACGACGCATCCATCTCCTCTCTCTCCGTGTCTCTCCCTTGCTCCCTCTTCTTTTATATTTCGGACAGCAGACTTCTGGCTTATTTATATGCTCCTTTATGCCAAGAATCTCAAAAGTAATGCTCTTAATTTGTCCGTGACACGGAACGATCCCTTGATTTTTCCTATGCCTTCGCCTCGTAGACGAAATCGTGTTATATCTAAGCAGAATAGAGGCTGCGAGATACGTAATCGCTTAGTATCTCGATTGAGATAATTTTTATAATTTTTATCGGATACTTTTATCGCGGTTACTATATCTCGTTTCGATGGAAAACAGGGGTTGTAAAATGATACGTATAACAATTGTGCTTCTTTCTTGTAAAAGAGGAAATGAGAACCGAGAGCCATCCTTAATTTCTTTCCTAATGCAGACAATATGGTTGGAAATGTGTGAATAAAAATATATCCGAATTATAATTCCATTCGACGATTCTAAACGCAAATATTAGACTTCGTGTCCAAAATTCCCTTACATTAAATCGTAATGGACAGCTGAGGGTGCACTCAGTTTGTCAAAATGGCGAGCTCAACTTTACTCACGCATGCGCATCGCATCGCTGCTTCTTTTCGTGTAAATAGTACAGCTACTGCATTTCGAATTTTGTTCTTGCTCTCTCGATAATTTTTATCGAACACATACTCGCGACATAAAATTGAATTTCACAAAATAACAGGTTACGAATGAAAAATACTTTTAAATTTAAGAAGAAACGATGTTTGCTTGGTTCTCTTCGCACCTAGATGAGACAAGCGCTATTGCGCTGTTCGGAATTTTTCGACGATGTTTATTCAATGATCCCAGGGTTTCGAATTGTCAATATTCTCTTTGCAGAAGATATTTTCCGTCAAATATCCATTCACATCCTCAAGAATTGTAATAAAGATCTGTTAATTTTATCAAATAAGTTTCACCGTGCTCTTCCTAACCTCAAATTTCACTGCTTGCACGACCCAACCTCAATCTCCCGCGCATCTCTACTCTCGAAACTTAGTCGCTGCTTCTATGTGATTTATCAGACTCCGTTCATTTTCTCCGCCTCTGAAATACCTTCGCGACTCGAATCAATTTTCTCGGCTGCCTTAATTCAGCATCCCATTGTGAGAAGCATGGATGGAACAGAGCGCGCACGCGCGACGAGTATCGAGAGATCTAAACAGCTGCCCGGCCTCGACTTTATCACGCCGCTGGCCACTGGTATTGGCCAGGAAACTTACGAACCGATAAAGCGAATAAATTGAACGGAACACCTGGATAGCGGCAGCCGAAAGGAGGAATGACTGTCTTTGCTGGATGCTGAAACCCGCGCTCAAGGCCTGACCGTCCAAGATCACGGTCACGTCGTTAGTGCTGGACAATCGCCATCTGTCATCGACCGTTTCTCTCGGTCGGCCGTGCACAACGAGGCAAAAATGAAATAAACAGAGAACGAACTGGTAATACCGTGCCTTGATTACCACCGTACATATATCACTCGCGCATTTACATTTTCATCGGAGAAAAACTCGGAGAATCTCGCGGGAATCCTCCGCCAGTCTCGTCGAGGAAATACCATATCCACCTGACGCCCCGCGATCGTAAATAAAATGGACCTCGATTTGCTTCCGTATTAGGTTCCAGGAATATTGGAAAACCTCTACGACGAGAAAACAATTTCATTCCTCGTTCGGTATTTTTCGTTTTCCTCCAATCCCGTCGTTTCAACGACGAGGAATATTTTCCTGGCACTTGGTTCAGCATACGCGTTTAACGCGTTTAGCGAATTCTCGCTACACTGCTGCCGCAGGAAAAACGTGATAAAAATTGCAGCTCCTCGAGGATACGTTCGGAATTACCGTGGTGGAAAACGAATAGAATCTATTTTTGCGCCGAGGCAGGCAAATATTTCGCCGAGAGGAAGACCGACGCGGAGGAGAAGGCATCTTAAGTGGCGCTCTTGGTTCGAGGAAGACTCTTAATGGCTATCGATGACTTTGTCTTTATCTTCGTTTCCGAGCAACGTATAATCCATCGAAGGTTCAACGAGCGTTCGAGAAGACTGTCATGGCTGCCCGGTCATCGCGAGAACGCTCTACCTCTAGCTACCGCGAGGAACATTAATTACTCGAGCAATTACAAAAATTACGCTTTCATCAATTCACGTCGGGAGAATTTAAACGTCACTCCCGTGGCCAAACAAATTAACCTTCCAACGTTTGGTCCCGGGACGGGTTAGGTCCAGAACGCACCTCGCGGCGCGCTGCCATACCCTCTCATTGAGAACGTAATTTCTTCTGCGAGGTGTTGGTCGTGGCAAGGTCCCTTGATGTACGATTCGCCGTGATCTCCGGCCAAGATCGCCTATCTTGGCCATTTCGTTGCCACATTTCGTACGAACATCGATCCTTGATTGCGGGTGGGATGGCGTGTAACCTTGTCGCATACTAACGAACCTGATCGCGTTTCGTTATTTGGTGGCTCGTTATTAGGCAGGCAGGGACAGGAGGATCGTGTTCTATGAGCCAGATTTTTCTCGCTGCCATTTAAATCACGGGGACCAGGGGTTGTAATTGGCTCAGGCTACGGTGACTTTAATTAACGAATTGACGATCGAGTAGGTCTACACCCGTCTTTAAAAATGGCTGATAGTACAGCTGAAAATAGTTGATTAACAGGATGCGTTGTCCCTTCGAGAAAATTATTGCGAATTTTAAAACGAGACGGGAAAAATTAAAGACGATTAATTCGAAATTTCAGGAAGCTTCGATTCAGAAAAATTCGACATAAAACCGGAACGATAACTTGTGCATGGTGGCACTGAAATGGAAAAAGAGGACTACAGCGGAAATTTGAATAACCGTGGGATATTTCGTAACACGGAGGATCGTACGAGCACAGGATGCATACGAACGGCACGTTGTATTTGTTCGATGATCGAGCAGATCGTCGACAATATACATGCCGATCATTTACACGCGATCTTCTTCCGGCACGTAATATCGTGGCTAATGAGTCTACGTACCTCGAGCACAGGTTACGTAAATATATGTACGCATCGCGAGAAGGACACGACAGTTCGTGTAAGAAAGACGGCCGGATATGGTGGTCTAGCTGGAAGAATGGTGTCGTGGCAAGGGGGGTCTTGGCAAGCATCGGGTATACACACCTAACGCACCGAGTATATCTACAAGTATGCCTATACGCGTACAAACTTCCTCCGAAAATTAATACAGAATCTAACAAAATAAATAAATAAATAAAAGGATACAAAAGTCAGACTTAAAAATGATTGAATAATAAATCCAGCTAAAAATTAGCCTGAAAAAGGATTATTTACGAACGTGGAAAAACAAGATGGCAGAAAATGGAAGAAGGGAATAGTATCGGTTAATGGAGATTAATTTTTACACAACGTGCAACCCACGAACGCGTCCTCCCACCGATGTGAGACAAAGCCTGTAAGGATACGGGGATAAGTATCGTTACATGTGCCAAGCCACAGGGATAGTCATAATGTAAGCATTGAACCGACGACGGTGCCTGAACCGTCCATTGTATTCCGTAGCCGGAGCCGCAGGTTCGGCTAGCCTTGAAGCAGTGAACCTCCCAGCGCGACAAGATGATGCATTGTTACAATGCGCGGGCCTATAGTTGCCCTTTAGGGTCACGCAGAAAATCGCAAAGGTTAAAAGGTATCAACGTCGGTGCATCTATGTATGCCCGAAGATGCATGAAGCGGCCAACATTCGGACCTCGATGACGCTAAACGATTCCATTTATTCGAATTACACGCAACGACGAGAACAAAATCGAACACGCGAGAAAGGATTTACCCGTACACGTAATAACAAAAAAATCGGAACAACACGCTTCGTGCAATTACGTGGAACAGGGACTATCGGAAGATCGCGCTAAATTGGATCACAACGGGGTCATGCAACCCGATCTACGTGTTCTCGGAATGGAATAACCCGAATCGGACCACCCTCGGACCGTGGCACGCAGATCCGACCATACTGGGTTTGCGGGATCTCGACCTGCGTGACCTCGCGGTGGCAGAATCTGAATCAGACTGATCCAGGGTCGCGTGACTCAAATGGGACCAGCCGAGAATCCTGAAACCTGGAATACTGCGACTTTGAGATAGTGAGATCAAAGTTAAATCGACTTGGTTGACGCGTGACAGCGATCCACTCTTAAATTCCATTAACAGCAACGAACTAACCCTAAATAGATCTCGAGTAGCTCGAATATCGCGATCCTCGGATAATCCAAGGGGTTGTACTCGAACCTCCATTACACGTAGAACGTACAAATCCCAAGGCTACGATTACCATTATCCCTAGCGAATAATACAACGTTCCTAGCCAAACGTTCGTACCAGCTATACGATTAACACGAGTCAATGCTCAACGAATTCATAACTAAAACTACTTCCCGTATTCTGCGAATACGGTAAATCTATTCGCCGCGATGAAACAGGATAACCGAAACGATGCAGCTTCTTCGCGCAATCGAACGATTATCGGACATCTCCGAGAGACACCCGCGCAATCTAACCGCGTCTGCCTGAACGCTCGCTGAGACGAGGATCGCAGAGGTGGCAATAGGTGTACGCGGTGCATCGGTTTAGCACGAAGTTCGTGGAGAACGGTGTACCGGAGGAGTGAAAGAAGGGGCTCAATAATGGATATCGATGATGTTGGAAGAGACATCGGCACGTCCGCACGCATTCCGGCAGCCAGTTATAAATCACTGATTCGTATCTCGGTAAGGCCCCCTTAACCAAATGGATGCTACTGTCGATTTGAATTACTGCCCTTACCCGGCGAGAGCCATTGCCAGCCGACATCGACTCCAAACGGTTCAAAGTTCTATGTAAACTACCGCCCACGTTTACATTCTCTGGCAACGAGTGACTCCTCTTCCTCGGCCTTACGCGAGAGCTTCTATGTCCGCAGCTCTTCTTCCCAGTGATCCAAGGAAACGCGTCCGGGGCCACGGCGGAGCCCCGGCGCTGTCGCACGCATCACTGCCGGGATTTAGAATCGGGGGTGATAGCGACTGAATAAAAGATGAAGGAACAACCACGAGGATCGTATCTTACGGCGGAATAAGGATTTCGTAAAAGTTCGCGTAAAACTTGGCGACCAGTCGGGACGCGCGAATCCCGACGTTCGCGATCCGTCTTGCTTTTTCTCCCCGCGTCCTGCGAAGGACGTTGATAAATTGCAAGTCCGGCTTTGTCGCTGCTTTCTGGAGCGTCTCACTCGCATCGGGCTTGATCTTCGTTACGGGTATTATCGATTGCGCGGAGAATGTACGATTCCTCGGGATCCAGCAATTTTTATCCTTTGCTTTCCACGTCAATCGCTACGCCATGTTTCCTCCACGCGTCTCTGGGAGCTGCCGGTACGAAGGTTCTCAGGCTACGGTGCCAAAAAGACCTGGCAATCGCGAGCATTTCGATTCCATCGGATAGACCAGTTGAATAGTCAGCAGTTGCCTTCCCGGAGAAGCTGGCTGAGCTAATGGCGTCACCTGCCAAGGAATGCAGTCTCACGGACAATAGAATCTGCTCGTTTCACCTAGAGGACGCGTGGCGCAAGGTCTGACGTATAAATCGGATCGACGGTGACCGTCATTCGGTTCGGCGCTCTTTTCGCGGCCTGAAATGAGAACGTTCGAGAGTGTTGGGTGTCTGTGTGCCTGCAAGGGTGTACCGGCGCAGTGTGAGACTGCGTGGGCTGCGGAAGATGCGTCTTGGAAATGATTGTCTCCGGTGTCTGGAGATCGCCTTCGAACGAACGTTAGCCTGTCTCGCGGAGAACAATTGTCTATTGTGCTTTTTTAAGAAGTCGCATTCCTTTAATGAACCCTGACGAACAACTCGCCCCGACAATTATGCTCCCTTGAACGCGTCTAATTTTAAATCCAGTTCGTAATCCCGCGACCGGTCTGCTCGTTTCGCAACTATGCAACTTTCCTGCGGATCCTGTCGTCTGGGGGGTAAAAATTCGCAACAAACGCGTCCAACGACGCGTGCTTCTAGATTATCTACGGGTTAAATTATCGCGTAGAGCGTTCGGTGTCACTTGGAAACGCTTCGCGATATCTCGTCACGAACAGTCGGTCGCGAGGAATGCCAAAAATCAGCACTTCGAGGTCGACAACCAGCGTGTCGCTCGATACACTCCGGACAAGTGTGTCTTCAGGGTGACTCGGTTGCGCAACCAACGACACGTTAAATCGATCGACGCGTATCGATAGTCTCGAAGAAACTGCGAGCAGCGTAGTTAGTATGCAGAGAAGCGTGGTGTCTGTAGTCGAAGAGCCTAGGAATTCCACGCGGGAAGAGTAATTTTAGCTTCTCTCTGTTCCCCGACCTTGCCAACTTTGCGAAACTTGCACGTTTCTGCGCGCGTCGCTCGAGCATCGAACGAATTCAGAGACCACTCGGTCGAAGGGTGCTTCTGGAAGACGAAACTTCGTGGAAACTCTAAGAATACCCGAGGAAGTAATAAAAGTAAGAAAGGGCTCTCGAGCTGTGCACGAGTCTGCTTACCAGGAGAGAGAAATAGATTGAAAAGGGATTTCTAGAATCGATAAAAATACACGAAGACGTAAACTCGTGTTTAATTCGTGAAAAATTATGCATAAAGATAAGACGATTTTTTACATTGGGAATTGAATTTTATTAAAATATATTCGTATATTCGATTCATACTTCGCCATATTGCGAATATGGTAGGCCTTCGTGGATACGGCGTACAATACTCACGTGCAATATAGATCTATAATAAAATCTACATTAATTGTTGTAAATACATGATTATATTATTCACATCCTGTTTCAATTTCCATCTTCTGATATTATACTAACAAATTTTCTATTTCTTTCGATAATTACGATAACATGAATTTATTTATCGCGATAATATATTTCTCACTGGAATGTGGTTAAAAAAATTTCAACGTTGTAATTAGAAAGTTAGAAAATGTTTAAACTACACTTGATTGAATTCGAAAGTTACGCGTTAATTACAGATCGCCGATATGGCGGAATTAATTACTCGAATGTCGATGGATGCAATAAAACGAACTGCGTGTCCAATTCGCGACCTTTCACGCGTGCTGAACTTTCGGCTTTTCGCGCACAAGGTAATCATCGAGTACGAATATTTATGAACTTTGGGGACCACGCCCATTAAAAAATTTTCCTCCGTCGTTTCACGTGTGACTCCTCGCCATACACGTATAACGAAATCTACCTCGAAAATTCTTCCACGAATAAGTTATCTGACAGAAAATTCTCTTATGGCGTATCACCTTGCTGGTCCTCCAAGGAGCAAACTGATAGATGGACGAATAAATTAGCGGAATAACCGTATCGATCAGTCCGTCCATTTAAACCGGTACGAGAGTTCGACCCGCGCTTAGGCGAACCGTCCATGGGGGAATTGTCGTTTCTCCGACAATAAGGACACTTTTCATTGGAGGAGCTTGGAACCTCCATAGACTTGTCCGCCTTCGCGGCGAAAAGTGAGTCTGGGAATTCAAATCGAAACGTAGGCACACGTGCGTACAGAGCCGTAGCATTATTCCAGGCAATATACACGGCTGTGTAGCCGGTGTGTGCGCGAGCGCGTTTCTGCATTAGCTGGTGGCAGCAGTGCCGTCGTGACAGCCACGGCTCTGAATCATTCATTCGTCCCGTGGCGTTGCAGCGCCCGTTGCACTTTCGTGGTCCTTTTTGTCCTCCTCCCATATCGCGGTTAATATTGTACGTACACACAATGCAACATCGTCTCGAGGCGTAGGCAGACCGCAAAAGGGAGAGGCACCGAAGGGTTTTCTGCCTTCCTTCCGTTCACATTTCATTCCCGTCGGCCTCTTTCGCTTCTTCTATCCGTGACGAATTTTGTTGTGCCAACATTCTCTACGCTCCGTGCTTTCCACGGCGATGCAAACCGACCAGGGGAAAAATTAACAACGCGCATAAAGGATGCTCGGGAACGGAATTACACGTGCAAACGTAAATCCAGCGTTATCGTGTCTTAATCCACGGAACGTTACCAACACCTTCCTGCTGGAGGCTTCTCATCGAATGCCACCACCGTGACATTATTATATCGTAAACAGGACATCCTGCCATTCCCTGGAATTTTCTCAGAAGCGAAGAAAAATACCAGAGGGAATGCAAAGAGGAGCAAACGATGGCATCGAATGATGGAATAGACGCGAAACGAATAGACCATTTAGGTTCCTCGTTCTTCGCACTCTAACGATGACTTTCAGTTTCCAGTCTTGTTTCGAGTCGGACATCGATTAGACACGCGCGTTACTGACATTCTTCGTCAAACTACCCTTTCTCCCAGCTCTAAACTTTATTTTTCTATTATTCCTGTGCCGAGAGAAAAATCGCACGACGAGTGGCTAAAGCGACAATGTCCAATGCCATACCACGTAGGTCTAGCGTCGAACCTCTAATTCTTCTTCGACGAAAGACCCGGAGAACATTTTTCATCGCGAGGACGAGCAGCAACGGGCCCCGACGATGCTAATAGACAGCGATAAGTCACACCCGCGCCAAATATCTCCGAGCGAAAACGAGGAGGCTGTAAAAGGCCCTAAAGCGGGCTGTGGAACAGCCATGAACCATCGGAGTGGCCGTAGCGCGAGGCGCGCGTTGAAAGCTTTATCGAAAAAGCTCGGAAGCCGAGCACGCAGTAGGCGCGCGCGTCCCGCTATATATAGGAAAACGTCGGAGCGGTTGATATACAGGCAGTTCCGCCTGCTGGAATCACAGGACGATAGAAACTGGAAAGAGGGGAAAAACGAGGGGAAGAAAAAGGGCCGCGGGAGGAGGGCGGCGAGGGAAGAAGTACCGGAGAAATACTGTTCCACCTCACGGCAATGGCGGCCGCTCGGTCGTGCGCTCGGCTTGTGCACGGCCCTCACTCGCTACGGTTATAACGCTGCCGAGCAGCCCGAAGAATGTTGCCGAGGAATCATAGACGGACGTGCTGCGAGTGACTGCCACGCAAAAGGACATTAGAGAACTAGGCTCGAACCCGCCGCCACGTACACGCCGTCGTCGTCGTCGCTCCTTCCCGTGACTCTTAGAATTTCCTCCGGTCCGTGTACACACATCCTCTTCGGCCCTCTCCGGCCCTCTCCGGCCGAGTCTTTCTTCACGTTCGACGGGAAAATTGAAATGCGCGCGGCCGTCTCGCGGAAGCAGATTTTTTTATATACCTTGGAAGGGAGCCAGAGGTTTGTGTACCTCGGCCAGCACGACTCCGCTCGCAGTCCAGTAATTTCTTTGGTTAGACGTTTTACGTTCTTTAAGACCGCTGCGTGTAATCGTTTAGGCCGGCTGTGCCTCGTGTGTCTGGCCTCTGCTCGAGTCGGCGCTGCTGCTTCCCTTTTCCAATGCATTTTCGTTACCACGCTCCATTCTCCGCGGCTGTGCGTACATTTGCGCGCGTGAGTCGCGGCCACTCAGTTCGGGAGAATAGTGGATAAATCGATGCCGATTTATCGTGGGAATTCGACCACGAATTTTTATTTCGTTCCACGTTACGTGCCTGAAGGGAATATATCTGGAATATTGTTCAGATTCTAGGTCCGTGGAACAATGATACTATTACCTTGTGCTATTTTCAAATTACGTTCAAAGTCGTTAACGATCATCGAGTGCCTCGTGGACGTCGACTATTAACCCATTTGCATCATTAGCGTATACATGCCAGGCATTTTTGTAATTATCACCCGAGCGTGTGTGTACATATATGCACGCATTCGCTATATATGGATTAACTCCGAATTCTCTTTATTTTCGTCCTCAACTTTCCTTTGCGTTCTCCTTTACTCGTATCGGCAACGCATCCCGGTTATCCTTTCCGACTAATCGACTAACATATCACGACTCGCACACCTCGATCGAAGATCGCAGCGCGATCCAACGTCTATCCACACGCTTTGCGAGAAAACGTACATCGACGGCGAATTAAATCTTGCAACTATCGCGTTACGTACGGTGAATCATGACGCGTGGAACTCGGCGATCCCTGGCAGCAGCACGGCGCGAGCGTTCCGCGGGATAATTCATGCAAAGTTCCCGGGGCCCCGGCTATTCGCGCGAGATCGATTGAGAAACGCCGCGAAATTAGACACATCTCGCGTACGTGTTGAAATTATGCTGGCGGGAAGGGACCAGCTGCGCTCGCACTCCCACGGTTGCGCTTTTACTCGCGCGCGCGCGCGCGCACCTCCGCCGCGCTGATTGAATTATGTAATTACGGCGTGGCGCGGCTTTAAGCGGATTACAAACTCGATTATGACCGCGGGACGGGTTGCCGGCCGTGGCCGACGATCGTTCGTCTTCGTTTGGAGAACGACAGCTCGAAACCGAGGAGGCGAAGTTATCCGAATAATGGCCGCTGAATAATAGGGATAACTCGTGGATTTTTCAGCTGATAAATGAGCTTTAAATCGAAGTAGCGACGCGTCGAATTACGGCATCATTTCGCTCCGGGATAATTTATCCCGATACGATCCATCGCCTTTCGAGGCCCGCTAATTCCCGCAATTTCATCGGTTAATTCCATCCAGCAATTTCGATTAATCGCACGGCAGACTTTGACCTATAAATAGCTCGGATAATACCGCGTGGAAGAAACGTTCCATCGGGAGGTACTACTCCATTAGCGATATTCCCGCTACTCGCCGATATCGTGCATTTTATTCGAGAAACGTATTGAAACCACTGTGTTCGGTTCTCCCGGCGACTAGACAGTCGGACTCACGGCTGACGGCAAAGAAACAGGTAAAACTGCGCGACCATACGCGTTCCCATCGTAGACGCTAAATCACCTATTGTTCGCGCGAAAGAAAAATCCAATTCGTCGCTTTCTTTTCAAACGTCCCTGCTCGCTATTCGAACACTGCGCCTCGAAGGCCTATCCGCGGCCTGTTAACCCTTCCATTCTTCCTCACGAAATTAAATCTCGCACCCCGCTATACCGCCCAGACAGCAACCCTAAGGAAACCAATTTACGGCCGCTAATTACAGCTCGACGCGAGAATTCGACCAAAACGACCGTCCACGCGATGCGTTTCGAAACCGGCGATTCCCCGTTTACCGTTCGCCGGCGTGCAAGATCGATGGAACGATCGGAGTTGGCGATGAAAAACAGAAAGGAGCCGGTGCGAAACGAGAGATCTTTTCGTCCGCGTCGACACGCCTAGCTGCGGCCTTGCACGCGGCACTGCGTGGTCCTTTCGATAGCCACGATTATTCTCGCGGGATTAATCGATCGTATCGTTTCATCAGGGTCGCATTGTGCCTCCGTGGACGAAGCGAATTCCAGCCGTTTCACCTTCCCCGTGAGCGAAACGCGTCGCGTTCGATACTCGCCTAGGCGTCCCTTTGAGAGCCAGCCGGCTGCTCGGGGAACGGGCCCCACTCACACGTTTCGCCTGCGGAGCAAAGGAATTACGTACACCGTGCATCCGATCGTCGCTAGAACGCGCGTTTCGAGCATCCAGAGATCCACCTCGATTAGCCTCCCGACCATCCTGATCGCCAGCGAGCTAAGGTAGGCCGATCTATTATCTACCTTGTTGCCGGATGACGCGTCGTTTCGCGCACCTGGATCGCGAGACTTAGAGAAACGTCGTTGAAAACGCGTCCGTTTGGGATAGGTTATGGAACAGTATCGTGATTAACGATTCTATCGAGTGAATTGGTATACAGGAATAATTGGAATGTGAAATGTAAAATGAATAAATTACGAGTATAAGTATCCTATCTTCTAAAATGCTATTGGGTACCCCTATTGACGAAAATTGAGAAATGAAATTGTTGGTACGTGGCGAAATATAAGCACTCTTGAAATTGGACGAACACACTTTTTATTTTACAAACGTAGAGATCAGATGCGAAACAAAGCTACGACGACGACTCGAAAAAGAAATGAGGGTTCAGGAGACACGCGGTTCCCTGCGCCTAGCAAACCCCCGCTACCTTCAGGATATATTTAGTCCTTTTACGTGACAATAGATATAGCCGATTGTTCCAGTTAATTCTCAACAGAAATAATAATTTGCGCAATTTCCTGATACGAATATGTCAATGTGGATATAAACGTTATCGATTAGTAACAGAGTATGGAAATAGAGTAAAGGTTTGATCGAAATTTGGATGATCTTAGTTATGAAAAGAGGGTGAAGTGCAGGAAGCATGCGAAAGAGAAAGAGGGAAAAAATTAAATTCTTCAATATTGAACTAAAAGAATATATATTTTGTATAAACTGACGAAGCGGCGTGGTCTGGCAAGGAACTAAACTGTCGCATTCCTAACGCCGCTAAAAAATGGAGAAATATTAAAGCAAATGCCGGCTCAGATTATGCATTCATCGCACTTCACCGTTGCACTTCGATATGAAGAATAAAAGCTATATAAAAATTCTTAACTTTCGTCAGTAATTTCATAACCAATTCTTTGTGCTCGTTACCACGTCTAGAATTATTTCGGAAGATAAGAAAATGACAAATTTCGAACCTAATTCCAGAGGTGGCCATGGCGTGGCACAGAGTCACGGAAGAGGAACTGCGAAATATCCCCGGAGTATGTATAAACTCGAAATTCGAGATCGTGCATGGGATCGAAAGGGCTGTAAAAAAATAGCAGAAAACGTTCGCGTGGAGAAAGTTGCGGCGAATAAGCGAAGCGTGGTAGTTTGGTGCATGGTGAAGCATGTTCCGGGGATCCGTGAACGAACGGGGAACGGATGGCCGCGCATAAAAGTGCGATGATCCAGAACGGAAGGATCTTCAGCAACGCGCGACCGAACTCATTCGCTCGTTCCGTCCCGATCGTACGAGCAAGATGATAACTCGGCTCTACGCTCCGCTGGCATTCCCTCGCCTCGGTTAAAGACCCAACCGACTTAACCTAACCTAACGCAGAGTCCCATAGAACCCTTCCTTACGTGCCGACGCGCACACAGGGACGACCACCGACAGCCCCGCTGGAACAGAGTGCAGCCATTTTGTTATATAACTCGCACGCGAGCGCCCTCCTCCTGTCCGCTAGAAAAACGCTTAGACAATGCTGCCTCGCGGCTTCGATCGTATAAGGACCGTCTAAGATGCAACGACCCCTGGCCGGACGCTTTGTTCTCCCATCACACTCGAATAATTACCGGCAAACTTGCTTTGACGAACTCGTCTTGACCACCGATCAGCGTCCAAACGAATTTTCTAATCCGTTTCGCGGTGCTTGCGATTTTTCCGCGAACACGAAGATGGTCGGGGTAAGAGATTAATATCGAACCTACCACGATCGAATGACCGGTGAATGGAAAAGCAGGAGAATCTTGGAAAAATGAAGTAACGGGAGACATTGAAGGACTACGCGTACGTATACTGGAAAAAGAAAATGGCGAAAACGAGTGACTAAGAGGAGAACGTTGCACGCGGAATTTTCCTTGGGATCTTCGTCTTCCGACGAAGGTTGACGAGGTAGAAAGATCCGAAGTTTGAAAAGTTTGCGTAGTAATACGAACAGCGGAAGTAAATATCGCAAACCTGGGATTTTCGTGTCACAGGAGAGACAATCTTAAATAATTCTAAGATTTGGTGTTCTCGTGTTGCGACAATGGTGATTACCGTGGAAAATTCTAAGATTTGGAAGGTAAATAATGGTCGAATTTAGAAATTTGATAATAAAGGGAATAAAAGGAACGAAGATTGAAAATAAAAATTCACTCGAACCGTAGAGCTATAAAGTGATCCTCAACGTCTAATTAAACGAATAAAGGGAATAAATATCACGAACATAGAAGAGATAATCCTAGACAATTCTAAGATTTGCAAGGTGAAAGATCGTAAAATTTGAAAATTCGATAATCCAGAGAATAAAAAGGTCGAAGATTGAAAATAAAAATTGATCATTAGAACCATAGAGCTCTGAAGTGAACGTCTAATTCACTACGTCTAATTAAACGAATAAAGGGAATAAATATCACGAACATAGAAGAGATAATCCTAGACAATTCTAAGATTTGGAAGGTGAAAGATCGTAAAATTTGAAAATTCGATAATCCAGAGAATAAAAAGGTCGAAGATTGAAAATAAAAATTGATCATTAGAACCATAGAGCTCTGAAGTGAACGTCTAATTCACTACGTCTAATTAAACGAATAAAGGGAGTAAATATCACGAACATAGAAGAGATAATCCTAGACAATTCTAAGATTTGCAAGGTGAAAGATCGTAAAATTTGAAAATTCGATAATCGAGAGAATAAAAAGGTCGAAGATTGAAAATAAAAATTGATCATTAGAACCATAGAGCTCTGAAGCGAACAACGTCTAATTCACTACGTCTAATTAAACGAATAGCGGGAGTAGATATCACGAACATAGGAGAGACAATCCTAGACAATTTTAAGATTTGGAAACTGAAAAATCGTAAAATTTGAAAATTCGATGATCGAGAGAATAAAAAGGTCGAAGATTAAAAATAAAAATTGACCATTAGAACCATAGAGCTTTAAAGTGATCCTTGTACAATACGAACAACGTCGAAGATTTAATTAAATGACTACGAATTTCGTTTAAATTAGTCGAGCTAAGAAAGATCTATAAATCAATTTCAAACGCCGAGCCTGACAACCCCGGTGAAAATTTTTGGACGTACCTCGATGTCGACGTAATCGTGTAACCAGCGACAGGAGAACGCTTCGAAATTGATAGAACAAAGGAAGTTTGACGAGTGACGGGCGCCATGGTGCCTCGGAATTCGCGTGTTTCGCGAAAGCGCGTTTCGTGTATAAGCTCGTAGCAGGACCTGGAAGGGAGGCCAGGAAACGGGGAAGAATTCGTGAACAAGCGACGTCGGTCCCCGCTTTGGAAAAGGGCAGGGAGAGCCGAAGATAGCGCTAGGGTACCGAAGGTAGAGACAAAGTACGATTGGACGGAATCGTAAATTGCCTAAAGGCCGCGTGGCCATCTGTTCATCCTGGTATCCGTGCAAACCATTGTCAGCAATTTTTCTTTTTTTCTCCGCCTCTCTGCCTGCTCTTCCTCTCCACGGCGCTATTTACTACGGACCTATAAGGGTTTGCGAGCAGGCAACAGCACGGCCACGTGTTTCTCTCCGCGACCGGTGGCATTCCCCGGCAGTCGAGCCCGGATGGAAAACAATGCTGACGGAAATGAAAAATCGGCAGAAATTCTGTAATTGCCAGGCCTGGTATTTCACGTTCGTGCATGCGTGCATCTATTCCGAAACGCTCCAACTCGTGTCAGCGCATAGTTTACAACGGATTCGCGGGACTACAGTGGGACGCGGATATCCGTTCGTTGTAAACTCGCCACCTTGTCGAGAATTCTGCGCGATGCCTCCGAGATTGCTCGAATCGTTCGTCGCCATTCTTTCGGCATCCACGACTATCGCTTATCTGATACCAGCGTGTTTTATTAACCAACGGTACACGCGTGTTTACGATACGCGTATCTCGTACAAATTTCTTACCCGAGTTTCAGTGCACAGGTAATTTTTCGTTCAATTTCCAAGGAATGGTAACGAGGGTACACAGCGTCTTCTAGGTCGGAGAGTACCGCGTCGCGTCAGGATACCGTACAGAGGTAATCTCGAAAAATCTACCAACTGTCCAGACGCGCATCTTCAATTTAACTCGCCGTGGATTCACGCGTCGAAACGTGTTTTCCTCTCGGCTGAAAAGGCAAGAGCGCGAGGCAGAGCCTTTTTCTACCCCTCGAGATTGCCCTCCGGCCTTCGGCGCACCGCGAATCTGCATGAGGTAATGACTTCCTGCCGTAAACCGGCAAAATAATAAAACCGAATGGTCCCGTTACAACGACGCGCGCACACGTACTTCAAAGGCGTAACGAGGCGAGTTGAGGCCGACGCGAGCCGAGTTCTCGCGTGTCCGTCCAGTCCAGTTCGCCCCGAAAATAGAAGAGCACGAGGTAAGCGATTGGAGACACGTCGGAGGGATCTTGACGAAGGATATTCGAATTCGGGGATCGAGAAAAATGGAATTCAATTTGTATCGTGTCAAGCGATGCAATTCGACGAGGGAGCATTCTGTTCGCGATAATGGCGAAAATTTTGGAAGTGGGAAAAGGCGGACACGCTGGAAGAAGCTACGCATTGAGGAATACCATATACCTACAGAGAAGAAAAAGAAAGAAACGAATGACTTTGATTTTACCGAAGTTCGAAATTTTTCGAGCCAAAAATGATTATCACGAGTCTGGCCCGTGGTACATCGGTCGGGTCGAAACTGACTATCACGGGCCTGGCACGTGGGACGTCGGCCGGGCCAGATGTAAACACCACGTGTCACGCCCATGGTTTATTAACGTACCTCACTCCAAATTACACTTAAATAACAATTAATTTATTAAATTAACTTTTCCCGAATTATATTTTTGTAATAGCTACGACACTCCACGTAAGTCGTGTGCGATTGGTCCAACTTAAGACAGATTTTCCGAGCCGTGGCATGGCTTTAAATACCGAATACTCGTTTCTTCTAATAATACCTCAAGCAACCCGTGCCACTATCGTAAATGACAGTGTGAATTAATATCTCAAATCGCGCGTACCCAACTCGATGGAACTGCGATCACACCCGACTAGCACCCCGAGCAATGAACTTTCTTAACACTGACCCTCACCGGTCACAGACAGCCGGCGAAGCCGCGAGCGGAACGCGTCTAGCATCGCGGCGAGGAATCGCGTTGTGTAACGATACAAAATTCGATCGCGGCGCACACGAAAGACGCCGCGGGAATTTCGATCCCGAGGTGAACACGATGCCGGCCGCGATAATCCGAGCGCGATCTTTATTACGCCGCGCACCTTGCGCGAGCGAGCGGATCCACGCCACCGGTGCTCGGTACCTGCATGCATTAATGCGGGTACGTCATGCGGCGCAGCCACCTTCGCGACGAGCATGCCCGCCAGGTAGCACCGCTCACGGATGATAAGTTGCGCTTGCACGGAAAAATTCACCGGCCCCGCTAATTCCTCCCAGCGATTAACCGGGCTAACGATTATCCTCTGTGTCCCCTTCGTTTCGCCACAGACACTTCCGTTTTCTTCCTAAGCCACGTGCAAAATAGACTCGCGTGTATGGTAAAGGAAGCTAGAGAGTGCTCGAATAGCGTGTGCTTTTATTTCATTTTTATAGTGATCAGCGATCTTTAGAATAAACGTAAACAGTCAGGTGACAGGCGTCTCCGACTTATGCCTATTGATGCCGAGACGATCGGTCGAGGGCTGAAGAGCAGACAGTCTAATAAAGACCTTGGAATCACTCACTATACTCCATCTCTCGATCACAAATTTTTATTGGGTAATACGTGAATTTTATATTGGAAAGAGTTGGATGAAGTTGTGAAAAAATTCGCGATAAGATGGAAGACGTAGAACAACGAATGAGAACTATTTATGGTGGACGATGAAAGTGTAAGGAAGTAGATATTGTAGATAATGATACAAAATAGCACGAGATTATTTAAATTCGAAAATACCTAAACGATTATCAGTGAGAACTACGAGTGGATGTTTAGGTTGGATTATGCGAGAAGAAGAATGAGTCCTTTTTTGGGATACGTGTATGAGTGTATAGAGTGTGCGAGCGAATAAAAGGAGACTGAGTAACGAAGCGAGTGCAGTCGGACAGTCATACAGAAGAGATTAAGAATTGGACAGTCATACAGAAGAACAGAAGCACAGTCATAGAGAAATCCGAAAGACGGTAAAACAGTCGTGTAAAGAGAGTCTCGTGAAAGTCATTTCTCATTTTTAATTTCACTTTTGCTCTTAATAAATATATTTCTAATCTAACATCTTTTTCTCTGCCAATCCATATCCCTACAATTACGACGTCTATTACTTCTGTGAAAGATATGCTCTGCAAATCCTGCGATATTTGTCCGATTTTTCTAATCCAATTCGTGTATTCTCAGTACTTGTATCTTATCTTAAACGAAGTGGAAATTACTTTGGAAATGGGGGTCCAACCTAACATAGAAAATGAAATGGAAATTACTTTGGAAGTTTGGATCTAATCTAATATAGAGATTAAGTGCCTTTAACTTCTGCCTAATCGTCCAATGGATCATCGAGGCAATTTTATTGCATTCCTCGTCTCGAGAAATTGCGTCATTTAAAGAAATATAATTCTCCTAATTCCAGCAAATAAATTCGTTTCATTCTAAATAATAATCCTATCCTAAATCCCAGGATGACGTCCCTCGTCATATGCTTTCCGTTTTCGCAATATTCGAAGGGCGAAGATCGCCTGTTCGATAATTCGACAGCGCTCAGCACTGCTCCCTATACTTACCCGTTTCTCTGTACTTTTTGTCAGTAGCATGTAATATCACGGGCAAGCATTACACAATCGACAATTGAATAAAAATCACGGGAAGAGCCGTCAGTGTCGGGGCCAAGGGGGAACGGCCCTCGGGGCGATTCGAAAAAGTGGTGCTTGTTGTATCGCTCGTGTCCATCTTCCCACATGTCTGGATGATTATGCAAAGTGCCGAGTGGCCGTCAAAGAGTGTAGGCGCCGCGGTGCACTCGGTGGACTTCAACGTCAGCGTTGAACGACGCGTTACATACGCGCAGTAAGAAAAATCGAGAAGTCGTTAATTACCCTTATTCCCCTTCGAATTTTTCCACGTTCTACGCCATTTTCGCGTATCAGCGATTAAGGCCCCCGGAAATGAAGCTGGGATAGACTCCGACAACGAGGAACAATTAAGAAGGTACTCACAGAGAGAGCACCTGTGTGAAAGCGTGTTCCGAGAAATAGAAAATTGCGAGTGTACCAACTCCGCGTAATTACTCTAATGCTACCTTGGTATGTGATTAATACACACGTTACAAAAGACAGGCTAATCGTTACGTAGCTAATTGAATCGCAAACAACGCTCAACCTCGATAAACCGATCCTGCAGATATGAACTCACGCGATCTTCCTATCGCCAATCTATCCGAGTTAAATTTATCTCTAATTAAAATAAGCTACCGAAAGCGAAGTACTTAAAATAGCAGGGAATCATCGGAAAGAAAATTGGTCAAATTATAAATGCAAAGAATGAAACCTGATTCCACGGATCTCGATAATTTCACCGACAACATAGAGTGTCTGAAAATCGCCTTTCGAGTGGATTAACTCCCGAAAAAACACCGGTGTGATAATACCTCCGGACCAAAACACGATTTTATCAAAAAAGAAAAGACGCAAGACCCACCGTGTTCTTCAATGCGAAGGCAATTTCCGCGAGGCGTGAAATTCGTAAGCCGCCATTACGTTGGGCGACGCCAGCGCATTAGGCGGCGCACGGCTGAAGCTCGTCAAGGCATTCGCGTTTCCTGCGGTTCACCCAGCAGGTAGCTAGGGTGACGGATGACGAGGAGTCGTGTCCCTTTCGGAAAAATCAACCTGCCCCTAATTATCGCGGACATTGAACCGTGTCGGCTTCGCTGGTTCGTTTTCATCGAGGACAGTAAGCATGCGCGCGCGCGCGCGCGCATACTCGGCTCACCTTGGACTTCGTTGCTCGTTCAAGGTTGCGATACGGTCGACTTCGGCTCGTGAATCACGTTTACGATCAAAGTTCGTAAGTGCGCCGAGCACGTTTCAACTATTCACTAGGTCATACGCGTAAAGCGGGACCAATGCGTTTGACACGGATGATCGAAAGGAGAAGATGGGAAAAATGTGAGCAGATGAACGGAGCACGGTGAATGCGAGACGATGAAAAAACGTGTTTGATGGCCGGGCATATAAGATTGCGGCGGCTCAGTTTATTTTGTGTTAAGGATGAGTAAATGATGGGTATAGTGAGGTGTGCATATCCACGGCAACTGTGATGAAAAAATGACTGGTCTTGACGAGGATATTGTGCACAGGTTTTGCACATGCTTGTACGAAGGAGAAGATCGACGCGATTGTGTTAGCGATTTTTTCAATTCCCATAATAACCAGGTTTACTTTTAACATCGAGATAGCTCGAAAAGCTTAGTTTCGACCGAGGACGGATTGCAGTTTATTCGTCATATTTGCGAAATAAATTTCTTTTATTTCTCTGACCTCGTTTCATCGTCTTTCTAGTTGTTTTGACCAGAGTTGTATCTTCTTGCCTACTGAATTTTGATTAGCAGAATATTTTTCTTCCTATGCTAATGCTAAATGGTCATTTATATTACTAAACTTCATAGATCCCATTATCGATATTTGCCTTGGAATATTCGCCTCGTGGTAGAATTGTTTCCATAAATGTGGAAATACCTGATGTATCAATTTGATAAAAGAAGCGTCCCATAAAAGTATCGTCAAGAGAAAGCCTGGAGGTGATAGATTTTATTTCTTTTCATTCATTCAGACTAAACATCGTTGATCGATAACGATCGAAAATTCCCAAACTGCGTTCATAACAGACAGCTTGTCGCCAGGAAGAATTTTGAAGAAAAACAACCACATTAGTGTCCAGTATCGTCAATTAACGACCATTGACTGACCACGAAGTCACAGAACATCCACGTCTAATCTGAATTAGAATCATCTGTGAAAAACTTGCGATCATTCGTCATTCGTCAATAGCACCCGATTATTTAATTCTCGAATAACAGAAAATAATAAATTTATAATCGTAAAATGCCCATTAATTTTGTTGACATTGTGTACCGACGAGTGGTATCGCGTGTCGCACAGTGATCCGAGTAAAAATTCTAACACCTCGTGTACGTAATCCGAGGGGACAAAGTGAATGATAATGCTGAAAGAGAGAATGTTGCAACTCTGCAACTCACTTTATCAGGCGGTAAGCCTTCTCGTTGCCTCAAGTTGAGTCTGCGGCCTCGCGTGGGATGTAAATGGGAAACGCGCGTAAAAAGTAAGCAATTTCCTCAAGTTGGTAATTCGCGATGAACAAGCTGGCGAAAAATAATAACCGACGGTTTATCAGGAACGCGATTGCCGTTTGCATTGGAAACGGCAAAACATCCATTAGTCACGCCATTATTATTCGCAGCCTCGCAGATTAGTATACCCCGACAACCTCCCTTCGCGTTTAACGAAAGCACACTCACGATTTTCCACGAATCCTCTCTGATCGTCCAGTGAATCACTTCGCGATACCTTCTTGGTACCTTGGAGCTACGTCACGACAGTTTTAGTATACCGTACGCCGCGTTCGTTTAGCGGCGGGCTGCAAGTACAATAGCGATGCCACGTCCGATTTGCCTGCCTCTCTCTAGAAATAATCCCGAAGAATTCTTTCCAAGTACGCACGTGTCCTTTTGAAGTCGTGCCACGGACGCGTGTCAAGAAACTCACCTTGTAATACATTTCCATAATGACCCGAAGCGTCATATCTGATTGATTACGATAATTGAATTTATCGCTCGTTCGCTATCTTCAGCGTTTACCTCGAGATTTATGGCCGGGGTTCTAAACGAACGCGTAAACAATGGATCAGGATCACGAAAGATCGGTATACTGAAAGCCTCTCGCGTACCTCTGTTTCAAAGATCCAATTGAAAGCAAGAGCGGAAAGGAAAGGAGGACACGAAAATTTGAAAAAATTTGTGGAATTTTTAGGAAATCGACGAGTCCAGCAATCGCGAGTAAATTTTCGCACGAACAAGGTGACGCTTTCACTGCATGACGATGGCTACCGCGTATGCTAACTCGTATGACTAATACAAGGCACACAGCTTGCAAAAATACGTTATTCCTCGAATTCCTTTATTACAATTGATATGCCTATTCGATGATAAATTTATGAGCTGATGCGAGCTTGGTGCGAATAAATAGCTACGCGGGTTCTTATTTCTTATTGACACCTGTGACGTGTCAAAAGTACTCTGTGTTGCAGGAAAGAAGTCATCTGAGAAACTTGTAGGACCGAATCCCCACCAGCCCAACCATTCTAACATCATGGCAGAAGTAGAGTAAAACGCTTCCCTTATTGGTAGAACTGATCCCTTCATATTAGCCCGGTCATAGAATACCATGTGACAAAGAAAGCGAAAAAATCAACGAGACAAAGTGAGACAGACGCGAAAAATAGATGCAAGAGCGTAGACTCATCTCGAAGCGTAGTAGTGTTTGCAATTCATTGTAAGTTAACTCTGAGATAACATTTCTTTCGCGGATATCTTACGTCTATGTTAACGTAATACGTTACCGAACTTGGAGATAGTAGTTTTAGAAATGTCATATAAGAGTGGATATTACTAACGAGAGTATAGACGGAGCAAGTGGAATACCCCACTTGCCTCGCAACCGAAAGAGGTGACTCCATTCCAGCAACGCAGAGTACTTCATACTCTCTGCTCTAACTTTTCCAATTCCTCTTCACTACGTTATCGAACTTGGAGATAGTAGTTTTAGGAATGTCATATAAGAGTGGATATTACTAACGAAAGTATAGACGGAGCAAGTGGAATACCCCTCTTGCCTCGCAACCGAACGAGATGACTCCATTCCAGCAACGCAGAGTACTTCATACTCTCTGCTCTAACTTTTCCAATTCCTCTTCGGTTATTTCATTTCATTTGTTACTTAAAACAAAAACAAAAAAGAAAGTAAAATGAAAATAAAACATTCCAGACCCCTGACCAAAAATCGGCCAACTCTGGAATCCGGAATGGCTGGAAGCGAAACGAGGTTCACTGAATTCGTGGGAGCCAGCCTGGCGGTCTACGCGAAACTCATCACTCAGCTTCATGTATATTTAAATGACACCTCGTGGCCACCTGATTCAATTTTCTTTTCGCTACGTGCCAGCCATGCGCATCACGCAGCCCGGTACCGATTCACTTTCACGTTCGCGTTTCATGCGCGCAAATCGGAGATAACGACGCGGCGCTTATGTCAAAGACGACAGCGAGGGCGCGCGCTTGCGCCAGGCCCAGAATCCGCGGGGCCCCGGGCCCGATTATTCCGCGCAGGCGCTGCTCAATATTCTCACCGCGGCGCTGCTGCTTTCCATGTCGTCGATCGACGGCTTTTACACGCGCACGAAATCCAGAAGTCGCCGGCGGAGCGAAGCTTCCACGAAAAAATAAGACCTCTCTGTTGCTGGAAGCGTGACGCTTTTACCGAAAGCGAGAGGGGCTATCGATCGGTGATCGCGAAGGACGGGGGTCATCGCGATAAACTTTTCACGGCTTCGCGTTCCTGAAAATCCACCCGAACGAATACGAATAAATTATTACACGCACGACGAATTATGCCACCTGTTTCCAGGTATTAACCACTCGCGGTGCAAAGAAATTCACGGCTGCGTGTGCCAAAACGAAGTGTAAATCACTTCAGGGCGCAAATAATATCATTGGCTTCGCTATCAATTTCCATTTTACAGTCTGGGATCAATACTGTAGGATACCAAAGGAAGTCGCGAATCGACTATTGCCAAGAAAAACAAATTGTAAACCGATCGATATCTTCTGGAAGCAAATCGAAAAGTTATTCTATATAACAAAATTAAGTTGCGTGGCTCCCCTACGGGGAGGTGAAGCGTAGGTTAAGGAAAGCGTAAAAGCTGGTCCTTGACAAGCAAAACAGGGTCCTTAGAAATCGGTTGTGACCAGCACAAGCGTGAGTCGCTTGGTGTTGGAAAGAGAGTTTTAAAAGAGTGCGTCTTTGTGTGTTTTCGTTATCTTGGTGTTCTTTCCCTAAGTTAAATCAGTTTTCGAGTTTTGAGTTTGTGTTATTGTGTTTTTGTTCTTTAGTCAATTTTCGGTGTCTCAAGATCAGTTTCGCCATCCTACAATATAGAGATTTATTTAATAACTGCGATGCCTCGGTAAAGAATTTCATTAACATTCGACGTGCCACGCACGTCATTTTTCTTTCTGCAGCAATCGCCTGACGACGTGTGTAACACGTCGCCGGTGTTCCGGTACCAGAAGCATCTCGACGTGCGTGGCACGTCTTTCCACCGTAAGTGGCTAACCGTAATAAAACGCTCGCGATTAAATCGTAAGTCAGCGTTCGTAATTCAACGAGTAAATGGTATATATAGTAATTCGATAATAGACGACGGCAAGTTGCTATATCGCGGTGATTTATTCCAAGGCGTGACGAATTAAACAGAAATCAGAAGGGAGATATTTATAAGGATACCCGTGAGACGATAAATTTTAATCGCTCTTAAACCAAGTATTTCTTTCGTATCAAGGTATCGCGATGGCAAACATGTACCCGATCGGATGGCAATTATTTACGAGCGACGGCACAGATGCCGCGTACGTCGTTTACGCGGTTCGTTCCATATGAAATTCCGCTCAGCATCTGTATTCATATCACTCTACTTCTACGCGTCTCGTTACGTCCGCACGCGTCCCTTTACGTCCCCTTATGTCTCCGTGGTGTCCTCTCGGCGATGCACTTCGCGGGCAAGAGGGCTCGCGTCACACGCGCGGACATTTAAATAAACCGCTTTGTCGAATCCGACAGTCAACGGATTAACTCGTCGGAAAGCCTTCGCTCGATACACGAAAAGTCCAAACTTTCGGGCGGGGGGGCGCTCGCGTCTCTTCACAGCGGAATCTTCTGGACGCAAAGATGGCGGACGAGATGGCAACGCGAGTCCGCGACACTCGTTTCTTTTCACGGCGCTGGTAATCGCTCGGCGGAGTGGAGGATTTTAGATCGGCGTCTCTGTCTCCGCGGACGAGCGCAATTTCCACAGGTCGGCCGGCGTGGCAAAAAGCTTGAAAGATCTACCCGCGTGTGTCGTTTGCGGCGGCCGGCGACGCCAGCGACGCGAGTGGTCAATGCCAACGGTGTCGTTCACCTTCTCGCCGACGTCGCCGTTGTCGTCGGCGTCTGCGAGGCAGCCTGTGCCTCCAGCACCCTCGGATACGGTACATCTCGGAGAAGATGAACGAAAACAGCGACCGGAATTCACCGATGCACCGTTTACTCGTCGTGAGGCCCAAAATCAACCATGCTACGAGTAATCGGGACGATACCGTCTCGCGAAGTTATTAACCTAACCTAGATCGTATCTCGAACGCAAATATCCGATTTTGTTTTTAAATTCCACCCCAAGTGCTCTTTCGGCCCCGTGAAAAAGTATCGGCTCGCTTAAATGCCACTTCAAACAAGCATGCTGATCATAATTTATATTCTGACACTGCAGAATCACGTGGCTACGCTCTACGCTCCAACAGCTCGTCCTTTTCACGCGTGCTCGTCCACGCTGATAGCTTCTCTGTATAATACACACACGCTATCGTTCATTTGCGATGTCACGAGAATATTCAGGTTTCCGATAACCGTGAAACAACGTCGGGCTCCGGGCGAATGCAAGAAACCAGTGACTTTCAAATTCCAAAAATAACCATCTTGCGCAGCAAGCAAAGAGGTTATATGAAATGATTTTTTCGAGAATCGAACTCGTATACCGCCTCGTGTACCGCGCATCGTGTAGGCAGGTTGATACAGCGATATTGAAAATAACCTCAAAGTACATACATCGAACACAAGGCCCCGGAGTAGCGGAACGAAGCGGAATGGCGGAACGTCTCTGTCCCCGGTGGCTGGGAAGAGTGGCAGTTTGCCCGCAGCGGCGCTGCTTTCAGGCGCTTCGATCGGTGCAACGACATCAGCGATCATCGTTGGCGCGAAGGTGCAGGACGAAAGAAAACGGCGGGAAGGGGCTGGTGGTCGGGAAGAGGTAGCTGACGAGATGCCGCGCAGCAGCAAACCGGGAACGGTGACAAGAAAAGCAGCGAACGCATTTATTTTAATTGGAGCCAACGTACCTCTGCCCGCGTGGCGGCTACCGCGGCGCAAGGACGCGCGCGTTTCTTCTGCCGCTGCCACGCCGGAGGATAATTTAAGGATTCATTGTAAGTGTGACGCCCGAAACGAATGGCTTCCCCTCGTCATCGAGGTTCGCAGGGGCCCGCCGCCCTTCCCTGGGAACGTCTTCTCCGCCAGGATCCGATGGATTCCACGAACCTGCCATATCTTTGCTAGTTAATTACCAGCCGACCAAAGTTCGGGCCTCCTCGCGGTCACCGTGGGCCCTAACTTCGTGCATCCACCAAGGTACACGCGAACTTGATTTCTGGCTTTTCGAAAAGTTCCCTATCTCGTCGTAAGGTGGATTGGATCGTAATTTTGAGGAAGAACGAATTTTATTTTGAATTTTATATTTATATGGGCCTGACTGAAACGTTGCTGATTCGTTGACGAGTATTCTCGCGATGAAGTACGTCTTGGAAGGAAGAATTTCGCGGGAAGATCGTGGACGAATTAGAGGTACAGCAACGTTAACCATCAGGCCCGATTCTCGATAACGAGAGGTCGTGATGCGGGTAACAAGAAATGCGGCCCGAGTATTTACTTTTAATTGGCGCCGCGTCTGCCGGAATCGCAGGAGCGTGCGGTTTCTTCTCAGGGTGAGGATAATTTATTTCGCCCGTGTGACGAACGGATTCTTACGCTCTCGCGAAAACCAAACGACGATCCTCTCGCGATACTAATTCTCCACCGATCAGCACCCCGTATACTCCTCGTATTTCATCCTTCGAAGAACCCGTCCTACTTGCGAAACTCGTCCTGGATATATCGAAAAATTGCCACCGAGAATTATGCGTTAAAAGGCACACGAATTCCGTACACACGCGTGTACAACTTGCACACAGTTTTCCAACACCTAGAGCCCCCGTCGCTATTACTCAAGTTTGCCTAAGCGAGAAGATTGTACAACGACACCCAATCTCGTATCGATAAATTTCCCTCTCGATAATTATAACGAGAAACCGAAAGTACCTCCACAAATCAGAGCAACGTCGAAATGAGGGGTCTAAAGATTCGTTTCCATGAATAATAAATTCGAATAATCCTCGAGGGGGCTAGGTCCGGAGTGATCTCGAGGCGTGACGGCTGGTGGAAGCGCGATGGATACGTCCGACGATCTGTCATCGCGACTAATGCATAAACCAGGCCACGGCGAGGGGAAAATAAAGGAGAAAATAAAGCGGAAAGTATAGAGATGCAACGAGACTATCGTGGAAACGACGTGGCCGGGTAAAAACGGATCGTTTATCGTCGATATCTGTCCGCCTTTATGCACGATGGAACGAGAGACGGCAGACGTTGTCCTGGAATACGGTGTTTCGTCGATCATCCTCTTTTTTCCGCTCGCTCGAAAGTGGTCTGTTATATTTGCACGTGTTCGCGTGTACGTGTGCGGGAACGCTTGCGCGCAAAACAGCAGAGGAACACCACAGACAGGGGTCTCGTAAAAGGCGCCATTAATGCGATGGCGCATCACACCGCGTCTAGAAGGCACTTCTCCGGCCGCCATGACAGAAGCGGCTATTAAAGTGATTACAGTGGTGGGTACCCCCGTAAAGCAATTATTATGGGGCTGAATTTACATTTATTCATTGCGTCCTGGGACCGAGAGCTCATGCCTTATACATGCCTGGTAGCTAGGACTCAGCTACCTTTATGCAGCCACGGATAATACGTGCATCGGCCGATGTTTCTTCGAAACCTTTCGCTCTTTTCTTTTCTTCTTTCCCCTACTTTATTCTTTCGCTCTGATCGGAGAGGGAGAGGAAAAAGAGAGAGAGAAAGGGAGAGACGAAACGAGGCAAAAACGATTCAGTGGTAGAAGAAAGGGCCTCGAGAACCATCAGGGATGCCATGGAACGGGGGAAAAAATCGCGGCACAACTCGCTAATGACGATCTTTCTCTTATTTTTTACGGGAACACGAATGGAACGCGTGATACTAATTCGAATAAACTAAATTCGGATATTTCGAATGATGTTAGTAACCCTATATCTTTGCAAGATTGTTCGTGTTCCATCTATGTACCTGTTTCTAGCTCTTTGCATACAGAAGCTTCGTCGTTTGTCAAAATTTTTATCACGAGCTTAATTTAGGTCGTCTCGAGATGCTTTAAGAATTTTATCCGATTTTTCTTTAACCCCATTACCGATCGAAAAATGTACAGGATGCAATTAGCCTACCGAAAATAAGTCTACCTTACTAGGATCCTTATTAGCACTATGCCGTCCAGTGACACCACGTTGGTGTCATGCGAAAACTATCGGGCAAATGCCGCTCAAAAACAGGCTTGTCTACATATCCTCAAAATTTCGAGAAAGTAGAGAGATAGGATTGAGAACTCATGAGAACTGACGATGAGATTAGTAAAACTTGACGATTTAAATGATCTGAGTCAGTTCTACCGGTGTCAAACAAAAGAATCCTGATTAAACGTGCGGACGGCATAGTGCTAGATCCTTACCTTACTTAGAATCCTTAGGATTCACGTTTGTGATGTTTCTCCTGAGAAAACAGCATATGCTTTACACCCGTGAGCGTTCGTTACTCGTGAAACTGTCATCAGACTTGTGACGTTTTATCTTCTCCAACTAGCCCGATGCTTCGCCGATTCCCGCGGCCATGATCGATGATTCGCGAGGCGATCAATTCTCAACGAGCCCGGACACGATCGAAAATGTTGCAAAAGCAACGGTGAACTGTTATTGACTCGTTCCACGGGCACGAAGAGGCTCGTACGTTGATTAAATATTCGAGTGGGAATAGCCGAAGGAATCTGTCATCGTGGCTCGGATGTTCCGTGATTGATCGGCACGCTCGACGAGTAATTAGTTACAGGATCACCGAGCGAGAGCACGAGTTCCTGCCTCTCGTGTTCGTCCACCGGTATGATTTCTCCTCGCCAGAGAGACGCTCCGACGATGGCTCCTGCGTCGGGACGTCGATGGACCAACGAAGCAGGAGCCTTGCGTAACCAATGCTCGTTCGATGTGTCCGTTTTCTGCGCACGAGATTCCTCTCGTAATTGATTCTTCCCCATAAAGAATACGCTCCTGACTTTAGTGGCCATTGCCTCTTGAAAACCTTTTCGTTACGTGCTCTTCCGCGTTCGAACGCGTCATTACCGCCCGTAAAAACATCGAGAGCCGACGAGGAAACAAAAGATTCGACGAATGATCGATTCGAATACCGACCACGCTATGATGTCAGACGAAATTAAAAAGTCAACGCGTAAAACACCGGTATTACAGCTGCGGAAGAATACATGGGAACGCTCGGTGCAACCTTCGGGTCAAATCTTAATTATAACTTCGAAATTTATGACGCGAGCAGATCAAAATTTATCGGAGCTTTGAGTCATACGCGATTCGTGGAACACGCGGTGTATTTCTCGCGTCAGGCTTCGTATTTAAAGCGATTACCTCTTCGACGATCTTCTATACCTAAACTGAACTACCTTTTGTTCCTTGGAGTTAGTTCATTTGGCAAATGAGTCACTGGTATAGTCATCGCAACGAAAAATTAGCCAGGAACCTGTCAATTACCTGCGACCTGTCACTACATTAGATAAAATTCCTATCTCTGTCAATCTTTATTTCCACTCGAAACTACGAACCTCCACAAGCAGTACCTATCGAAGACCAAGTTCTAAAAGATTCTAACCCAGCAATGGTGTCTCTAAGCTTCCTGAGGTAGCAACTATATTTTCGCGTCAGGCTTCGTATTTAAAGCGATTACCTCTTCGACGATCTTCTATACCTAAACTGAACTACCTTTTGTTCCTTGGAGTTAGTTCATTTGGCAGATGAGTCACTGGTATAGTCATCGCAACGAAAAATTAGCCAGGAACCTGTCAATTACCTGCGACCTGTCACTACATTAGATAAAATTCCTATCTCTGTCAATCTTTATTTCCACTCGAAACTACGAACCTCCACAAGCAATACCTATCAGAGACCAAGTTCTAAAAGATTCTAAGCCAGCAATGGTGTCTCTAAGCTTCCTGAGGTAGCAACTATATTTTCGCGTCAGGCTTCGTATTTAAAGCGATTACCTCTTCGACGATCTTCTATACCTAAACTGAACTACCTTTTGTTCCTTGGAGTTAGTTCATTTGGCAAATGAGTCACTGGTATAGTCATCGCAACGAAAAATTAGCCAGGAACCTGTCAATTACCTGCGACCTGTCACTACATTAGATAAAATTCCTATCTCTGTCAATCTTTATTTCCACTCGAAACTACGAACCTCCACAAGCAATACCTATCAGAGACCAAGTTCTAAAAGATTCTAAGCCAGCAATGGTGTCTCTAAGCTTCCTGAGGTAGCAACTATATTTTCGCGTCAGGCTTCGTATTTAAAGCGATTACCTCTTCGACGATCTTCTATACCTAAACTGAACTACCTTTTGTTCCTTGGAGTTAGTTCATTTGGCAAATGAGTCACTGGTATAGTCATCGCAACGAAAAATTAGCCAGGAACCTGTTAATTATCTGCAACCTGTCATTACATCAGATAAAATTCCTATCTCTGTCAATCTTTATTTCCACTCGAAACTACGAACCTCCACAAGCAGTACCTATCGAAGACCAAGTTCTAAAAAGATTCTAACCCAGCAATGGTGTTTCTAAACCTCCTCGGCTAGCAACTATACCGCGTCTAGCCACGTTGGATGAGGCTGTATCGCATTCGCGTGTTATTGCCTGCCTGGAGAGCGCATATCTGCATTTATCGCCAAGTTTTCCGAGAGGATTCTGTCCCTGGCTCGTGTCTAGGTGATCGTGCGCGGCTCTCACGGGGGTATGGGGGTACGGTAAGTCACGATGAGCACGGTACAGCGGAAACCGTATCGGCGGGATATGCGGGTCGTGCGAAAGTCGGGCTCGATTTGTCGATGCACGACTCACGAGCGGGTAATGCACGCAGTATTCGGGTAATGTCCGTGTCCTCGGCTCCAATGGTACACAGCATACGCGATGCACTACTCGAGGTGTACAGTGTACACAGCGGGTCTGGCCGAATAACGCTTTCCGTAAATTTAATTACCCTCGAGTACCGTGTAAACACCATTTACAGACGCTGTACGTCGACGGACTGTAATTTAATCGTCACGCGGCGAATTTTCAAACGGGGTTTTCACGAAAATCTGGTCGGAAATGACAAAATTTTATTTTATACCCCTTTCTCGGTTTCTGGATAAGAAATAACGTTATATCCGCTGTATTATTCGATCAGAGACTGTGTATTTGTATGATCGTTGTCGCGATAGTTTTTGGTGTAACACGTTGGATTCCGAGTTGCGAAAATGGGTACATGATTCCTTGAAAATCTTCTTCAGAGATTTCTATTTTCAAGTTTACCTTATGAGCTTGCAGAAGAATCTAAATCTGACGTTTCACAAATCGCTATATACGTATTGTCTCATTTGAAGTTTCGTTTTCGATTATTTCCTAAATTATAATCAATATTAAAAATGTTTCAAATGGAAATTCCCCTGTATCAAGAGGGACACCTTATAATATTTATAAATTTTTGTTATAATTATAGATGGACGTGCTTCGGAGATTTCAACATGACCTCCGTAACACAAACTATAATCTAGGAAATAATTAAATGAGAAACTTCAAATGGGACACCCTGTATATACAGTCTAGGAACTAAGAATGAGTCGAAGGGACTGGGAAAGGAATACTGTACAAGGGGCAAGGGTAAAGGATGACCAAGGTCTAAAACTAAGGGTTCATTGTATACCTGCTATTTGATGCACAGGCGTTATAATAGAAGATTAGGTAGAAATTAATAGGTATACGATATTTTGATCCTCGTGAATTTTCAAGGTTGCCCATGGCAGGATGGACAATTTCGTCCTATCGTGTATCATTAGCGAGGACGATAGAAATCGATTTGCATCGGTAACAATGATACAAACGCTGCCAGGGGTTCCCTTTCTCGAGTCACTTTCTAGTTCATTAAGCTCGAACAACTTTCGCGACGTTATTCTCGCGCGGAAAATTAATCGACACCGTGATACGGTTTCTGACTCGATTATCCGGCTCGCATGCAACGCGTGGCTTTCCTTGGGCAGCGAGTCACGCTCGTTTTAATCGAGCCCGCCTGATTGCCTCGGATCGGATGAAATTCTTCTAATAAAAGCTTATCTCGCCGAGCGGACAGCATAATTTAAGCGGCATCGCTATTTATTTTACCATTTTCCTGCGGTCGGCTGATACGGCCGCCGTGTACGAAGATAAACGGCGAGAGCTAGGGGGTAGCCTGGTGGCGTAGCCGATCGTGTGAAAATCGATGGTCGACCTTCGATCGGTTCGTTAAACCGACACCGGTTGCACACGCGACAAAATGCAACCGGACGTGCAACGGATCCGCAATACCACTATACCGTATCACGCTATACGATACTTTGTATTCGCATGCTCGTCCATCTGGTAATTCGAATTACGACAGAAGAGCTCCGAGCAGAGAATTCCTTCCTTCCTTGCCACCCTCGGCGTACTTTCATTGAGATTTCTACGTTTCGAAATTTTGATCGCTAATTATAATTCCTTCGAATTAGGATTAATTGATCGCGAGTGTAACAATTGCTCTAGGCTTCGCGTCTTTTGGAAATATATTTTTTGGAATAGGTGTATTGGACGAAGTCTATCGAACGACTAACCTCCCACGCACCGAGGGGTCCTCGCTTAGGACAAAAATCCTTATTTTTCATTGGTATAAACACTCAGTCCTCGAATCCATAAATTAGAAAAATTCTGAAAGCTAGCTTTCCTCCAAAAGAGATTAATCGTCGAAAATGAGTTCTTCGTGAACCTATAATAATTCGACACCTATTTTCGATCGACACCTTCTATTTACGGTGATTTTAAGATTGTTAAATTACCCCCTATCGAGTGGTTACAGGATGGAAGAATCGCTCGCCGGGATTCCAATTTTCCTGACAGAGGTTCGCGTAGTTAAAATTGCTAGCAGCTTCCTGGTGCAGACCGGTGTGCACCTGTCTTCGTCAGCTCAAGGCCCGAGAACGTGCTAATGCCGGTAGACACTGGACTTACACCCGGAAGCCTGTGGTATTGTAATCTTGGCAGTCAGGCCCATAACGATTTTTAATCGCGCGCGCGTGTACACCCCGGTGCTTTATGTAACACTGGTGTAACCGTTAATGAGCAGCACGTTAGATCTTTATTATCATTAGCTCGTACTGTTCAGAGGCTGTTACCTGTTCGTAAGGAGCGAATCTCGGCGCTAATCGCACTCGTTAGAGGAAACGGTACGTCATTAGTCGAATCAACGTTCTAACAGGAAAATATTCCGCGCAAATCGGCCTAGGACGTAAGTAGAAGTCGACGGTCTGTCCAAATGCAGGCGGACGCATCCGTGACACGGTGCGTCATCGGGGCACGTATATGCACATGCGATCCGGTCTTCAACGGACGGTGAAAGCTACGAAGAAGCTTTAACGGCAAGGGAAATTGCGTGTCGCGTTGTAATCTAATGAGTGTGTCGTGATAACGTTCGAGAAATTTCAAATTCGCTACTGGTAATTTACGTAGACGAAACACGAAGCCTGAGATACCCCTAATTCGGGTATAGTGCTGAACGAGAGTTTACTATCGCTTTCCCGGTTACATCTGAAACGAATTTATTATGCTAAACCGATCCTAAACGAAATTTTTAAAATTTATTATTCTAAAATGGTCCTAAATAAAATTTATAAAATTTAATATTCTAAACCAATACTAAACGAAATTTAAAAAATTTAATATTCTAACTTGAATATCCTAAATAAAATTTAAAAAATTTAATATTCTAAACCAATACTAAACGAAATTTAAAAAATTTAATATTCTAAACTGGTCCTAAATGAAATTTACAAAATTTGATATTCTAAACTGGTACTAAACGAAATTTAAAAAATTTAATATTCTAAATTGAATATTTTAACCGAAATTTAAAAAATAATATTCTAAATTGAATATTTGAAACGAAATTTAAAAAATTTAATACTCTAAATCGACCCTAAATGAAATTTAAAAAATTTAATATTCTAAACTGGTCCTAAACGAAATTTACAAAATTTGATATTTTAAACTAGTCCTAAACGAAATTTAAAAAATTGAATATTCTAAATTGAATATTCGAAACGAAATTTAAAAAATTTAATACTCTAATTCGAACCTAAACGAAATTTACAAAATTTGATATTTTAAACTAGTCCTAAACGAAATTTAAAAAATTGAATATTCTAAATTGAATATTCGAAACGAAATTTAAAAAATTTAATACTCTAATTCGAACCTAAACGAAATTTACAAAATTTGATATTTTAAACTAGTCCTAAACGAAATTTAAAAAATTGAATATTCTAAATTGAATATTCGAAACGAAATTTAAAAAATTTAATACTCTAATTCGAACCTAAACGAAATTTAAAAAATTTAATATTCTAAACTCGTCCTAAACAAAATTTAAAAAATTTAATATTCTAAATTGAATAATCTAAACGAAATTTAAAAAATTTATTTTAAATTGAATAATCTAAACGAAATTTCAAAAATTTAATATTCTAAACTGATCCTAAAAAGAAATTCAAAAATTTAATATTCTAAACCAATACTAAACGACATTTAAAAAATTTAATATTCTAAATTGATCCTAAAAAAAATTTCAAAAATTTAATATTCTAAACCAATACTAAACGAAATTTAAAAAATTCAATATTCTAAATTGAATATTTTAAACGAAATTTCAAAAATTTAATATTCTAAACTGGTCCTAAACGAAATTTACAAAATTTGATATTCTAAACTAGTCCTAAACGAAATTTCAAAAATTGAATATTCTAAATTGAATATTTTAAACGAAATTTCAAAAATTTAATATTCTAAACTGGTCCTACACAAAATTAAGAAAATTTAATATTCTAAGCTGATCCTAAACGAATCTTCCATCGATAGAATGGCATCGAACTCAAACAAGTAATCGAAAGAAGCGAACGAAGACGAAAAATATTTTTCAATCTCAAAGAGTTAGTGAAAATAGATTTAACTTTCCCAAAAGCAGCTACTCGCTTTCACTACCTGCAAAAATAGAGTCTGGAGGCCGGAGCCAGTCATCGTGACTAGGTTAAACGCGCGAATTGCATCAAACTCGATATCGATGGGCACAGATCGACTTTTCAGGTACAAAACGCAACAGAAGCTGATTCAGTTATCCTCCATCTTACGATCTGCGCGGTAACAACTTCCTGACACGAAACGCCGGTCGGGTCACGTCCTCGGCGTCGAGCGAACTTGCGACCGGCGTTTTATTACTGACAGTAAGTCCCCGACCAGTATCGTTTCTATCGATTACTATCGTCTGCGTTCGTCGTAACCACCGGGATCGTTATTCCCGCGAAGGCAATTTCGCTCGCGTGGAAAATCGCCGATCGCGACTACGTCCGTCCGCGTACGTCCGAATCGACGCATTGTAGCGAAAGCGAATTTTTCCCTATATCCCGGGACCCTAACGTCGTTCGAAAACCTTGTCGTTACCTTGCCGCGTTATTTCCCGCCGAGTTCTCGACTTTCGTTGCTCGAAACGCTTCTGCAAATGGTCCATAAAAAGAGACGTTACGGTGCCGTGAATTGGTACCCGTAAACGGTTTCCTTTTCGGGAAGGATTCTTCAACTCAGACCGCGTGGTCGTCGTTAGGGACAATAAGGAAACGACGCGATATCTTCGTAAATTTTACAGACCGTTCGCTTAATTATAGTACGTTCTCCATCGATCTTCGCGATTTTGCAATTTCGCCAACAGCTTCGTGCTTCGGCCGTGTAAGGACGCTTTCTCGAGAGCTCGAGGAATTCCGATGGAATTCCGATGGAATTTAAATTCGAAACGATCTTTATTCGAGTATGGCACAGGGGGTTCCCGGTTAATTAAGAAATGCGTTATCAAAGGAAGAGGATAATAGCCGGGCATGAAAGAGCAGGAGCAAATCCATTTGCGACATCCCCTGCCATGAACGGATGGTTTAATTATCAGGCAGGTATGCGGGCTCGTTGTTTAATGAAGTAACGAGATAATTCGGTAACAGACGGAGCGCTTCGTTACGGTAATCAGACACAAGGCCAGCCTGTATTTTCACCTGCAATCCGCCGGCGCAAAGTCGAGAAACAGAGGCACGCGCTTTGCAACAATGCCTATCTAATTGTGGGATTTACCTGGCCCGCTATTGCGATACGGCCGGTCCCTTTTGATACCGTTCTTTCCTCTAGCAACTAAACCAAGCGACTGTCGAAATTGGCAGATTATTAGCACACTCGCCTTTTAGCACTTCCCATTGCGAAATTATGCCAAAAATCTAATTAACGCTTCGACTACCAAATTTATCGAGATAAACGACTTGGAACTTTCTATTTTTCTAAGTAACGAGTATCCAAGAAAATATTCCACTGCTCTTTGCGAAATTAACGTTAAAATTCTTCTCGTTGTCTCTATGTATATACGTATACGTATTTCTTAAGTAGATCTAGCTAAACTTCGAGTAATAAAATACGAATTTTCTAAAACAAAATTGAAAAAATTTTGGAAAAGGTTTCAAAAGGTCCTAACTCGTATGTACACTAGACCTCTGAGTCCTATGTAATTCAGTTCCACGAGTTTACGACACCTAACGCCGCGATTTCCAAATATTGGTTCTTCCTTCCTCTTTCACTGGAAACGACCGAGGGATTATGCAAGTTCAAACAGACAGCTGAGCCCGTCCTCGCGAACGGTTCTCCGTCCGTTTCCCATATTGGTATTTCATCACCGTTAGATATCCGGGGATGTTACGAAAATTAAATATTGAAAGAGGCGAGCGGACGCATCGGTTTCGTAATCGTTACGTATACACGGTCTCGCGAGGTTTTCGCGTTCCACTGCCCTTACGAAACGCGGAAAAGCATCGCGGCGATGAACTTAACGCGATTTTACGCGGGAAACTGCACGCGGGGGAAGAAAATTCGCAAAAATACCTGGTGCGACTTTCTTTCGGCCGTCGATTAACCTCGATGCTACGAGCAAGGTTTCCTCGAATGCGAAGCGCTGGCTTTTAAGTAGTTGGCAACGAATGCAGCACACCGTACTTCCGACAGGGCCAGATATTCTCACGCGACGATGGCATCCGGTCAACGTACCTGAAACAGAAAAGTAGCCTCGAATTAGACCGAAGCGAAGACTCGTGCACACGATTGCGAAACGAAGCGTGGAGGCGCTGGAAACGTGAAACCGTGATTAACGAAAAGCCTTCGCGAAACGGTGTCAGTGTGTTACGGGCAAGATGTTTTCTCCGGAACTCGTTGGAAATAACGCGTAATAACACGCGGGAAATACGCGAGATAGGAAGGTATCTCGCGATAGCAGTCTAGGCGAACGAGATACGGGAGAACAAGGGTAAACGTAACACCGTGTCATGGGATCCTGATCTCGGAGCAGGGACTACGATCTTCGCGATCCTGCGCGTGCGACTCGTGGGACGTGTGACACCGAGCGTGCAGCTTTCGGATCATATCAGTCTCACGCTAAATCCGAACATCGGAAGCTTCGACTCTGACAATGAGATTGTTAGATATAGCTAGTCGTGAGCGAAGTAGGAGCAATTTATCGTAGGAATATTGTCTGAGGTAGGAATTATCGAATCGTAGTTGTGGGACAGGTATGTAGAAATACTAGGGTTTGAGAGTGAATGCAAGGGGATACTTGGGTCTATCTAGCTGATGATGGACAATAAACAGCAGCCTAGGGTTCAAGCCGAGTGTTTAGAGCGACGTCTAGAGTGCACGTGGAAGGACGAGTGACCACGTGTAAGGATCCTAATGAACGGAATATTATTGCAAATGAAGAGCCAAAGGCGTCTGAGTGTTTAGGGTACGTGACCCTCAGAGAGCGATGTCATGAGAAATACGTGATTGAGAAAGAGAGCAAGAGTATGAAAGAAGACAGAGTGAAAGATTTAAATGGGGATGCAATGGTTGTCCTAAGATATTTCTTTACGGAATGTAGCACTAGGTTTACGGACGCTATCTGTATACCTATTTCTAAGGACACCTATCAAATTGACAGGTAAAGGAAACCACGTGCCTCTTTTTAACGATTAGTTTAATTTAAAAACAATTGTATATTATACTAACATTCTTAATATAAGTTAACTAAATCTATTACCAACGTATAATTGGAGCAACTCTCCCGTCAAATTCACGGGTTCCGTAAATCTAGTGTTAAAGAAGAGTTGATGTGAGAGTGTATTTATAACTGTATTGAATGTAAGTGAAGGCGAAAGGGGTCTGAGTGTTTAGGGTACGTGACCCACAGAGAGCGAAGTCATGAGAAATTCGTGATTGAGAAAGAGAGCAAGAGTATGAAAGAAGACAGAGTGAAAGATTTAAATGAGGATGTAATGGCTGTCTTAAGAACGCCCTTTACGGAATTTAAGGAAGAGTTGATGTGAGAGTGTTAGTTGCGTGATCATATATCAATTATCACTCTAGTCTTTTAGTTTGTACTTTACTCCTAAGTCTCATTTAGCTCGTAATAAATATATATTGGAATAAACCAACCCTTTTATTTACCTATATTCGCCCTAATATAAAAGTACCCCTACGAGTATATACTAAGTCCCCAAGTGACTATGCCAAGCACCACGTATTGCTAAAATACATAACACTCTTCTTTGTTACCAAATACACACACTGCTACACGGAGTATCCCAAAAACCTAAAACCAAAGGCTAGGTTTGAAGCCAAAGCCTATCGCATGGGGTCCTAATGCTTGTACTCTCGCTCGCACACATACACGCACTCATGCTCTCTTTCTCACCCTACAATTGTCCCTGTGTCGCTCAAAGATTCCTAATCTTTCCGAATTACAATAGGAAATTAATATCGATAAATTTTATAACCTGGAGTTTTATGTTGACAGATTATTCGAGAGCATGTATTAATCTCTTACCTCGCCATTTAACTTCCAATGGAACGAGTCACGTTGAGACACGTGGCAACGGCAACGACACACACACCAAGACACGTGGAGACACGTTATATTTCGTCCGAACACGGCGAAGAATAACACGGAACTGAGGCAGGAAAACATGGCCGAGGATTAACCACGAGCCCGACCGGTGATGTTTATATTCGGTGATCTACGATACGTGGCTCTCGCCCGGGATCCTCGTGTTTCGAGGATCCTCTGACCTCGAGTTTAGCACAAGAAATGTAGACAAAGGTGCTGATACGTATTTTACGAAATGTATATGCCATATTTGTGCTATATCTAGTAAAGTGTACTACCACTGACAAATTTTCGACCAAACACGATAATACAAAATTGGTATGAGTATAACGCTCTTATCCACATTTGCTCAACTGAAATTTGCAATTTTCATAAATCGATGCGAAAGCGGAAAAATTTGACGATTATGAACTTTAGAAAACGTAAAAAGTTGAATAACTATTGATAAAATAAAACGCAGATAACGATTTAACAATCCTATATGCTAGAAAAAGCATTTTCCAACACCCTTTATTAACCCATTGCACTCGAGAGATGAGTTTCAGTCACCATTTCATAAAATTTGGAAGATTGATATTAATTAATATATCAAATAATTCTATTATTCTATTATTATACAATTCTTCATTTACTGTTCAAAAAACTATCGTCAGTTTTTCAGTAGATCTTTAAATTTCTACTCTTCTCTAGCCAAACAATCGTCGAATGCAAAGGGTGAACAAATAGGATCATATACCGATAATTTGAAGTAAAGAAAAACACGACAAAGTACATAGGCGTAGAAAAAGAGAAATCTGCGTGACCGGTCGTCAACGTTCACGCAATTAAATACGGAGATTTTCTTAATCGGTCGTGAACGTGTTAAAGCGTTTTTCCTCGCTCAGTACGTTGGACGTACACGATTTCGATATCTCGGATCGTGCAACGACAGAGGCGAACACCTGATCTGCATAAACCTCGGATCGCCAGCAATTCTGCCGTCGAAGCGACGTTTAAACGTTCGATTTTTAGCGAAGAGGCGATCGGGAGCCGGCTTTTCAGCCGAGAACCGATCGAGCAGGCTTCTTAGCGCTCGCTAAGAGAGCGAGTCAGGTGCCTGCGCGAATTCACGGCGGACGACACCGGTTTGAAAAATCGCGGCGCTCGCGGGAGACACCGGTATGACAACTAGTTCTCGAGATCGCGGGACCAGTGGACGGGACGTGCGTCGCGACGAGAAAGAAAATCCCGCGATGCGATGCTTGCACGCGAGTCCGCGTGTCCTGCGTGTGTAAGGGTGTGCGATGAACCTGTTGCCAGAGCGTACGATCCGCTCGGATTTACGTGCCACCGAGCCGACTGAATATTCCGCGAACGACACAAGCTGCAATACGAGCCGAGTAATTTGTTCGAGATCCAAGCCCGTCAGCGGGGACTGGCCTTTGGAAAATTTGCATGATTAGCGTGCAACGAGTGGCCGGGAACGGAGCCTCGGGACGAGTTATGCGAGACGGGGTACGAGAGCCTGATGGATCGTGGTCAGCGAAATTCGAGTAGCGTCTTTCGGGTAATCGCGATAATAATACGGCGATCGCGATAAATGTCGCTTCGCCGTGTTTATCCTGCAGGAATTTTTAACTCGCGAGACACGCCCGGGATTTATTCTAAACTGGCTGGTTACGAGCATCCTTCATCCCCTAATCGATCGCGCTCTAGGGATTTTATGCCACCGCTGTATTTATAGCATCCATGGCATACCTCTATCGATCTCTTTCTACTAGTAGATATGCTTATTCTATGAAATTTTCCTATTTATTTTCTTTCGATTTAATCCTTTCACTCCTGCAGACGTTGTACGACGTCACGTTATACAACATCCATGGATTTCAAAACTGTCAGAGTTAAAATAATTATCTCTGAACGTTTACAATACACGATATTATATTTTGATTAAGTCTGTTGGAAATGTCGTGAAGGAAATCCAAATGATTAGCGTGCAGAGAAGTAACCGTATTCAGTTATACAGCAATTATATTTATAAAGGTTTAATATAAGTCAAATTTATGCAATATACAAATAAAACACGAGAGTCCTTTTTATACCGCTGTGGGTCATAATATATAAGGTATCTGCACTGTTCCTGATTTAAGAGTGAGTGCAACGAGGGACAGCAGGCTCTTTTAAACCCCAAAAACCAACCCCTTTATGTCCAAAGGTCAGTATTGACCTGTAACCTCTAACAGGCCTGTCATCGTCGTTGCATGTGTGTGGCTGACTTCCAACAAAGTCTTTATTAGATTTAAACAAAAATAAAATTTGTTAAATTAATTCAAGATAGGACTTTTGTTACTCTCTTCCTAACTCAGGAGTGAAAAGGTTAAGTATGCATTTATCGTATGCAATTTAATTATCTTCCTCTTCATTGTATTCGAACATAGACTCAGCCTATTTTGCTTATGGCTCTCTTCTAGACATTGGTATCCTGTGTGATCTATAGTACCCCATTGTCTTTGTATTGATTTAAAAATTCGAATTTATAAAATGCAAGTATAATTTTGAATTTCCACGATAATTCGATCTAAGTACGAATAAAAAATCGGTAATGGTTTCCATATAAATATATGTTGAAAAGATAAATAAATCTAGGATACAAGATACAAAGAAATAGTTTATAAGATATAAGTTCCTAGAAGGAATGTTTATATAAAAACATTGGGGGGTTGAACAAGCCGCGTCGCGTACCCTCTCGACACTCTTGAGAAATAAAAGACTTCGAAAGAGAATATACATATCGTTGCTATTTTACTATTAAATCCCATAATCCCAATAATGTATCACGCGAGCAGGAATAAACGCGTTCAATAATAACGTAAGCCATAATCGAGCTTCGAAGCAGGGTTCACGGCTTGAAATAAGACAGCCGGTACCACGCGACAGGCGAGATAATCCGAAAGCAAGGAGAAACTCGATTGTTCCTGCTCGTTCGCGTTAGGTTTTCGACTATCGGCTTCGTGGCGACAGCGATAGCGCTAATCGAGAATCGTTCCTCGGACTCGAAGCGGAGAGACGCCTAGACCATTAACGCGTCCCGGCGAGACGGAAAGGCCGACTTTCGCGCTAATGACAATGGCTGAACCGTGGATGGTTTTCTGGCCAGTCGCGCCGCAAGCGAAGGGACATGTCCGACGACAAGTCGCGAAAGTGAATCCACGTGTACCCCGAGCTAATCGGCCGATAAACGCGTCCGAAGAATCGCCACCACGACCGCCTGTTCTCATTCCTCTGGAGTAATAACGAACGTCCCGAGGCGAGTCCACCATCGAGATCCGATCGCGATACTCGCGTAAATTTTCATTTAACTAATAACGCCGGGTAGAGACAAGTAGTTGCGACTATTTCCTGCTGCTCTTGTTTCACCGATCGCTGGAATGCAGCCTCGCTACCTCTCTTCTATCCCCCGACTCCATCACCGGTGTATAAATTTTCATTAACATGGCCGTGCTTTGCCACGTTTTTCCCCGGCATGCAATTGGTTAATGATACACCGGTGGAGAAATGAAATTTTCGCGATGCAAGTGACGGATACGCGGACACTAGCTACGAGTGGTAATTGCGTAGAGCTGGGCACGGGGTTCGTAATAAATTTCTACCCTACTGTCGATATGTGTACAATTATCTGGAGATAAGTCCGATGAAGGTATTATAAGGTATTATAAGAAAGACTTTTCAACTCGTCAAAGTTAATTTTATCGAACACCGGTCCACGCCTATGCAGGGACCGACCCACTCGAACGTGAGACAAGGTGTGGTGCGTATTATTATCTTCTAATGCTCTCCGAGGCTGTCCACATTCATTAGGTCGCTTGTTTATTACGTCCGCATAAAATCGAGTGTTTACGAGTAATTGTTCGAAGATAGTCGCGATTTCTAGCCCACTCGGGGTGGGGGTGGTACTTGGAAACGTCTCTTTGAGGCACGCACCGTGCACCAGGCGATAAGGGAACCAGCTTAATAGCTTGGGAAATATGTTCTACACGCGTTCGTCCTTCGGTACTATCAGCCAGCCGGGGGTTAATCCGGAGACAACGTCGCAAAATTCTCAGACTCTATTCCAGCAATCGCCGTGAAAGTTAACGCGGAATATCGTAAAATTCGAACTCTCTGTTGCAACCACCGCTGCGGAAGAGATTCCTCGTCGTAAAGTTGAGGCAAACCTTCGCAAAGTATCTCTATCGTGACAAGGAATACAAAAGCTAAAATATGTCATGTCAAAGTTTGGAGCTCTGTTTCGACGAGAACTACGAAGATTAGGGTAAACTATCCTAAGGAACTCTGTAATATTAGAATAAAAGATTCAGTCTTCAATGCAACAAGTAGCACAACAGGGTTTCACATATGAAGGGTTAAGGAAGAAAACGAAGAGGCGAGGAACAATGTTCGATGAATTTCACTGTATCACTCATAGCCTGAGATTTCTACTATTATTTAGTATATCAGATATAAAAAGGATCGCTAACAATAACTAAACATTTCTCCCCTTAAAAAATTTAAAGATTATAAAATTCGGAATACTTTCCAAAAATTTCCTACCACTACCCTAGACAGAAATAAATACGCACTACCGTGAAATTTGTAACTCCATTCTATAAATTGCTATGAAAAATAATATCATTTGAGACATATCAGAATTTTGCGCTAAAAATCGCCTGAAAAATCATTGCGTGGTATCGCCAAAAAATTCGCGTAGGAATCCAGCCACGATGATAGTTGACGACTTTCTAGCAACGATCTAATAAGAGGGAGTCCGTTCGCAGAGGTTCCAGTGGACCGAGAGGAATTTCGTAAGTGGCCGCTTGGTCCGGACGGGGGCGCGTGGGCGTCGCGTTAATTGGCCGCGAACGAGACACGCCGAAAGTCGCGTGTTGGAAACGTCGGGCCGATCGGGCAAATCCGTTTCACGGTTCTCATGTGGCATTAGCAGCCGCACGTGAAACGCGTGCTCTGAGGCCTGGCGACCACCCAGAGACGGCCGGTCGACGCGAAAAAATTCGACCCACGACGCCGTGAGATAACAATTACGCGACTGTTACATAAAGCAACCCAGAAACGCGGCGACGTCCTTTCCTCGCCGGGCATGCAACCGGAGGAATTCCACGTTGCGCTCCCGCACTCGGAAACACGCCGCGCTATTGTACAGTCGCGGCATGCACGACCAACGCCCCCCGCCCCTGCACGCTCTTTTCTCTTTTCGCCTATCTCCACGCGTTCCACCATTTTTCCCACTCTCGTCGCGAATCCTCAAGCTTGTTTACCGTGTGTCCGTGTTTCCGGTCTTCCAGGGAAAGGAATACCGGCTTGCATTTTCTTTTCTTTCCTTCTATCCGATTATTGCGATTTTTATTTTATTTATTGCAACCTAACTCGAAGCGTAACGAAGAATGGTTCCTAAATCGTTCAGAGAGCGGCTTAACCCTTTAATCTACGCGCTATCTCCCGATTGCACAGGCCATAGTAATCAAGAAGGTCACAACTTCGACTCCTGTGTATTGTTAATGCCAAATTCCTCACCACGAGTCAGACTCGTGTCATTCGATTATGGCACAAATTCCTCGCCACGAGTCAGACTCGTGATTTTTGCTTATGGTACAAATTCCTCACCACGAGTCAGACACGTGGTTTCCGCTTATGGCACAAATTCCTCACCACGAGTCAGACTCGTGTCTTTCGATTATGGCACAAATTCCTCACCACGAGTCAGACTCGTGATTTTTGCTTATGGCACAAATTCCTTATCACGAGTCTCACTCGTTAATCCGTTAAGAGCAGGTAGCATAACTGAATCCGTAACCCGGTTACTACAGGAAAGTTACAATTACCGATTATTATATAGGTAAATATAATAGTAAATATATATAACCAGGTTCGGCTCTGTGCAACTCGTAAAAATGGCTGTTAGTAACCTGATCAATCCATTATTGAAATCGATTTCAGTTATGGAATAAAACTACGAAAAGAATCATTGAAACTATTGTAGAAACTCGGGATTGGTGGTGCTAAATACGGACTATTTATTAATTAACAATAATATAATAAATTAACAATATGCGGATAACGATTAAACATAAGAATCTATATCAACTACAACTTAAGACTATAACTAAACTTATCAACACAATGACAACTCAGTCTGTTACAACTAATGCTCACAACTGAAATACAACTAAACAACTAACAACTAATACTGAACTCCCTTAAGAACTCTTTCTCCACACTATAAATTTTTTTACTCTGATTAAATCAACGTTGTCATCGAATTGCATCGGAATATTCGACATGCCATGTTCTAGAGTGCAACTAGAAGTGTTCGGGGAAATTCGCAGAATATATTTTCTTTTTCTTTTTTTCTTGTTTAATAATAGATGGTAAATGGTGCATCTATTAAAATTTGGTTAATTTCGCAATTTGGATTCGCGAATTTCAAATATTCCTGTGCCTTTGGTATTCACGAAAAGTCAGCAGCGATTTGAAACGCGCAATCGTGCATTATAAAAGTTAAGAGATTGCATAATGGCGGCTGCACACGAACGAGTGTGCCAAAAAATTGGCGAACGCTGCACGCAGGCCCGGTTAATTCGAGCTAATCGCGTGCCTGACTCATCGTGTAACGTAAGCATATTGTGTAATATACACGAGACGTCTAATTGGAAGCAGAACGACGAACGATCCTTCGTCCTGGAATTTCGCAATGGTTCCCTATTACCGATATTCCGGTCGCTAATTATTTCGAATAAAGCGCGCGTTCGAGCTTCTTGCCACCGCGACAAATTATCGACGAATCGGGTATTTCATTTTCAAGACGGAAATAATGCATCTCGCGGGGGCCCGCGATATCCCATCCGCGACACGAAACCGAAGCGTAATGAACCGATTCGTGTAGACGATCGCGAGTGGAGGTTCTTGTACACGCGGAAGAAATAGTCACGCTGCTCCACGATAACGAGGTCCGAGACCACGGAAAGCCTTGTCACACTTTTTACGCCAATCGATAACGCGAATTAACGAGAAACGGGAAAGAAGAACCACCGTTCCTCTGCATGCTTCTTTGTAGCCTCCGAGGCAGAGGCTTCTTCCAGCGACGATTAAGTTACGCACGTACGAAGCTTCTTCAGCGATCCAGCCTACAAAGTAACTGTACATCCTCAGCAGCGGTACTCTGACGAATCTCTAAATCTCGCGGGCCGAAATTAATAGCCGAAAGTGGAAAAGGACCGAAAACATCGGTCCATTTCGACTTTGCTTCTCGGGATTACGTATAGCTCTATTCAGAAATTTGTTATGCGAAAATTCAATTGCCTCCAAAGGAAAGTTCATCGACGCGAGATTAATAAAATCGGAAGAAATCGAAATGCTAGCTCCAATTAGAACGTTCGAAGGAATAAAAGACACGAAGAGTTTGGAAGAATTGTTTTGCACTGTTTAGAAATTTCACGGAAAGATTCCAATTTTGCACAACGAGGTCGAGAAAAGAAAGCAAAGACTCGGTGACGTGTAAAAATACGAGCACGTATCCCGAGGGTAGTTGCGAATCGGTGAACCCGTCTTATTCCGGGGCGAAAAAATGGCGGGGCATAATGTAACCACAAATTTGCAGCCACGCCATGGACGGGAAAATGAAAGCACGGGGAAGATTACACATTTCGAGGGCCGCTATCGCTCAATCTCGTTTGCGTATCCGCGTGAAACGTTCACGTGGTCGTGGAAGGTGGACGATGTTCCACGAAGTTGGTCGTCACAGGGGAATCGGTAATATCCGAGGGATTTGCATGTTTTATGCACTCGCGATACGCCCAGCAATAAGGCCGAATGGGCGGAGAACCGATGCGGCCTGACGCAAAAATTCATACGCTCCAGCGCGCCATCCACGTATCCATCCGCAGACCCTCAATTATATTTCGATACGCAGAGATTTAGGGTTAAGGGTCGACCCACGTGGCAACCAGGACTACCCGAAACAATTTTCGAGTAAACGAGCCTTAGTCCTCTCCTTCGTCCTCTACCTCGCCTTTTCCTTCGTTCTCTGGTTCGCCCTCTCCTTCGTCCTCTTCTTCGTTCTCTTCTTCGTCCTCTCCTTCTTCCTCTCCTTCGTCCTATCCTTCGTCCTATCCTTTGTCCACTCCTTCATCCTTTTTGTCGTCCTCTCCTTCGCCGTCACCTTCAGTTTCTTCTTCGGCCTATTCTTTGTCCTCTACTTCTCCATTTCCTTCATTCCCTCCTTCGTCCTTTCCTTCGTCCTGTCCCTCGTCCTCTACCTCGTTCGCTACTTCGTTCTATCCTTCGTCCTCTCCTTTGTCCTATCCTTCGCCCTATCCTTCGTCCTCTCCTTTGTCCTATCCTTCGCTCTATCCTTCGTCCACTCCTTCATCCTTTCTGTCAGTCCCTCGTCCTCTACCTCGTTCGCTACTTCGTTCTATTCTTCGTCCTCTCCTTTGTCCTATCCTTCGCCCTATGCTTCGTCCTCTCCTTTGTCCTATCCTTCGCTCTATCCTTCGTCCACTCCTTCATCCTTTCTGTCGTCCTCTCCTTCGCCTTAACCCTCGTCCACTACTCTGTCCTATCTCTCGTCCTCTACTTCGTTCTATCCCTCGTCCTCTCCTTCTTTCTATTCTTCGTCCTATCCTTCGTCCTCTCCTTTGTCCTATCCCTCGTCCTCTCCTTCGTTCTATCCCTCGTCCTTTTCTTCGTCCTATCCCTCGTCCTCCACTTCGTTCTATCCCTCGTCCTCTACTTCGTCCTATCCCTCGTCCTCCACTTCGTTCTATCCTTCGTCCTTTCCTTCGTGCTATTCTTCGTCCTATCCCTCGTCCACTCCTTCATCCTTTCTGTCGTCCTCTCCTTCGTCTTAACCTTCAGTTTCTCCTTCGAATTCGCCCTATCCTTCGTCCACTCCTTCATTCTTTCTGTTGTCCTCTCCTTCGTCTTAACCTTCAGTTTCTCCTTCAGCCTATCCTTCGTCCTCTACTTCTCCATTTCCTTCATTCTCTCCTTCATCCTCTCCTTGGTCCTGTCCCTCGTCCTCTCCTTCGTTCTATCCCTCGTCCTCCACTTCGTCCTATCCCTCGTCCTCCACTTCGTCCTATCCCTCGTCCTCTACTTCGTTCTATCCTTCGTCCTATCCTTCGTCCACTCCTTCATCCTTTCTGTCGTCCTCTCCTTCGTCTTAACCTTCAGTTTCTCCTTCGACCTCTCCTCCGTCTGCCTCTTCGTCCTTTTTCAGCGTCGCAACCTCGAGATGATCGATACAGTCGTCGATAGTTCCCCGCAGCGGATGGATGGGTCGAAATTGGAACATGGCCGTTCAACCATGGACCATCCACGCCATTCGTCTATTTACCGGATGCTGCTATCTCTACGACCCTTCTTTCTCGTTTTCTCGTTCCTCAGCGTCGCAGGTGTTAAGTGAAATGATTGACAGACGATTACGCTACATACCCGTTTGATCGTTGCTTGAAATTGATCGACAGAATTTTAACGAGACGTTCTAACAGTCGATGTATCTTGCGTCCCTTAGTCGTCTTCCTTGTTCTTTTATCCGCGGAGTATAACGATGGAAGATGGATAGCCCATTACCGAGAAGCATAATCGAAGGTTGAAGCGAAGCGTTGAACCTGATTGACAATTCTCTATTTTCAATCGATTAGCATTACCTTCGTTTAAACATCCTGCTCCTAACGATCTATGGGATATGGCTGTGTTTATAGAAATTTATTAGTACATCTTGTAACTTCCTAACTTATTCTCGTTAATAATAGAAACAACCAACTCGATGAAATCGTATTCGCGAAAGAAAATATTCGTGACTTCTCTAGCTAGACCCATTCTCGTTGAGAAGTTATCATTCGCAAAATTCAAGAAGAAATTATTTGCTTAACGGGATCGTTCAGTAGCTCGCAAGATACAGCAATCTTTCAAGCACGCGACATTTAAAAGGCGACGTAAACTGTTCCCATTGATAGCCTGCCATCTCTAAAACCCCAGGAGGAGCGACTCTCTGGGTAAGGTCATTTGCAAGAAATTTCCAGCGCAATTTGTCGTAATTAGTAGCAACCGCGATCCCGTGATAATTGCTCTCTAATTATCCGTGGAATCGACGAAAAACTGGCGTACCGTGAAGCCGAGCGTCGAGGAAAATACTCTTCCACGGATTTCCGATGGCTGGTAACGATCGAAATCGATGGGACTGGATCACGAAGCGATCGGTTATCCGTTCCTCTTTGCCATGGGCGAGACGATGCGCCGGGACGACGAAGAGGTTCTCGTGGATTTTTCTATGGACTAATTATCATGGTAATCGGCGACTACCACGAAAGTGGCACGAGGTTAACCGTTACACGATTCGCAGAGAGTCACGCGCCGTCGAGAAGGAAAAGCGTCGTCGTCCCATCCGGACAAAGATCATCGGTTAGATGAGATGGAAACCGCGTCAAGGAAACACGCGTGACACACAAACGCTTGCTCTCCTCGTGTTCCCTGTTACCGATCTTTTTCTCCCATTTGTCTCTCTACTTTTTCCTTTATTTTTTACCCGTTTCTTCCTTGCGAGGAGAAGAACCGGGTCGTTTCGCTGATTGAAAAGCGTCGTGACGTCGCGTTCGATTACATAAGCGTGACACAGATTATATCCGTGTCTGTGTCGATAGACGAGCGCCATTACGCTTGGGTAATACCAAAGACGTTCCTTTTTATCGCCATTTTACGATATCGAATGACATAAACTTTTTATTTATATTTCCCAACGCGACAGACCCTGGACTTTTATTTTTCCTATTTTAAATTTCAAATTACCTTTGAAATCGAATCTCGCTTTAATCTAGAATTACTCCAGACGATCGCGTTCGTACGAGTAAAATTCGTAGAGAAATTGCATCGAGTCTTCTTTCCCTCCGATTTTTCCAACTCGCTCTCCTTTCTTATCACTTCCTCGTTCATCTGGTATTCGAAAAGTCTACGGACACCCTTAAAAGGGAATACAATGGCCGCATTACGCGTTTCCACGGAGAAATAAAGATAGCTAAACGGCAACTCTCCGGGTGCAAGGCGTTCCTTAAAATTCTCCGCGCCGGTAAATAACGAGCCGATTCTAATCAATGCGATTTGTTTCGCGGCCACTTCTATACTCGCTGAGAACCAGAATGCATCTATTGAGACGTTTCCCTTTCTAACGAGCCCCTTGTTTCCTCGCGAGCGCGTTCGAGCCCAATTACTTGCCAGCCGAAGATAAAAATGCCGAGACCTATGGAACGGTCGTTTAAGGAAATATTCCTACCGAATTGGCTTCCCTCTAAGCGGCTAATTATCGCCATTTCTTCGCGTAATCGAATTTTAAATATCGCGTTGCGAAATGAAATTCTACAAATTAAATACACAAAAAGATACAGATGAAACACTGAACTGGTTCTTTAACCCTTTCGCAGCGTGGTAAAATTACGAATTCTGGTCCAAAAAATGTCCAATTTTTGTACATTCGAAAACACGTCGGCGTGTAATAAAAATGTAAAGAAATGCTGTGTTTTATATGTACAGGTAACCCTCCTATAACGCGGTAGATAGGTTCCTAGAAAATTCCTTATTTTGTGAAACCGTATTATATGAGACCCAGAGCCAGTACAAAAAGGGGGGTTACGTTCCGAAAAGTTATTAAGAACAAATTTCTTTTCTAATTCTACATAAACAACTTAATTTTCATTAAAAATATAAATGTATGTGCATCACAAAATAAGTAAGAAACAAAAATATTATTTTAATTCAACGTAACTTTAATTTAATAAATTTCTTCGTCGTCACTGCTCGTGTAAAAGTACAGTGTTGTACAAAGGTTCTTGCAATTTTCTTATCGTGTTAGAGCGAAACCGTGTTATAGAATGCCGTGTTGTAGGAGGATTCTCGCAATTTATAAATCGTGTTATAGTGAAACCGTGTTATAGGATGCCATCTGTAGGAGGGCTACCTGTATCTTGTTAGTAATTAGACCGTGTATAGTACTTAATGCTCTGTCCATGACTGTCACGAGATAAACTGTTAATGGGTTAAATCGACAGATCCCCGTTTGGTTTCTATGAGATTGTTGTCCGTGTATTTCGTACTCTCGTGCTTTAGTGGCTTTTAATATGGCGGTTTTATAACGTAAAAGGTATGTCGAGTTGATTAAGGCTAGACTACACTTTGTTTAATTGAGCGGTTAATGATCCACTTCCTCGAAGAAAGAAATTCATCTGGAAACGAGATCTAAACACGACATCTACTGTTATCTTCCTGCTATTATCGCGTTAACGTAAGCATCGATCCTTAACTGGATCCATGATCTAACATTGCATCGAAAGACCGGTGGAACGTTCAACAAGTGCTCTCGAAGGTAACGAGCCTTCGCATTAAACCGCCAACTGTTTGCTATTTCCATAATTTACTTTCGATTATTGTTGTTCTCAATTCCACCGTGTATCCGCTACTCTACGATTCTATTATTTGCGAAAATTTCGGAATGATCCAACCTTTTATAATTACCTTTTTAAAATAGCTCCTGGGGAGATCGAAATCGATATGTAAAGTTACTTCATTTATTATTAAGGGAACTAGACTGTTTCCCAGGAATAGAAATTCACTAGAAGACTCTCATTTCAGAACCACGCAAGGATTTAATTAAATCGACTAATTTACCGAGTAATTACGCTAGCTTGGTTTAAAATTCGCGCGCTTAATGCTCGAGGAATTACCCGGATTACTGTCTCAAGCTTTCGATAAAATTGTTAAAGCACGATTATTCTTACTCGATGAAGAATAATGCAAGTTATAATAAAGTTAGTTAAAATTAGTTTAATAAGTTAAATAACTACCAAGTTCATCAAGGTGCACTGGATCGCGATTCAAAGCCACCTCATTCGCTGCCAAGATAGCTAAATTAAATTGTTCCTATGGATCGGAAATTCACCAGAAGCCATTCAGGGATCCAATTAAATCGGTCAATTCGTCGAACGATTGAGCTATCTTGGTCCGATTAATCAAATTACCAAGAGATTACGTTATTTCGGTTCACCGTTCCGGATAAATTTCTAAATTCCCTTCCAGTTCACGATTATCCTTGCGAACCTTCGTCACGACAATCTGGATTCGAGATCCAAAATCAATCTAAATCTTTTCTCAGGAACAGAAGTATACTTGAACCCTGCCATTTCGAAAGCAACCGATTCACCAAGCGATTACGCGATCTCGGTTCGACCCCTTGTACTCGGCGATATTTTCGTTGCAGCAAAATGTAAATTCACGGATTATCTGGTACAAAGTCGATGATATTTTTCGGAACAGTATGTAAGAGGATTAACGCGTGGAATTATTCGATTTCGATGACTTTGTCGGCCTCTGGAATTTCATTAAATGGCGACTGAAGCTGGCTATAGAGCGCAGAATATATACAGGTATACTAATAAAGCTATACCAAAAACGATATAATACCAAAATCGATTATTACCGAAATACCGATATTTCACTCGAGATTCAAGGTTTGACACAAAATTGCGTGACATATTTGCGAGAAGAAATACATTGTCTCCATTCTTGGTTATCGTATGGAAATATGAGGACCGAAAATATTACCGATAAAAATAAATAAATATATCGGTATTTTAGTATAACGGGATGATATCATATCTACAGGTATTTCTGTATTTCGGTTTGCATAAGTTTACAATGCTGTAATTGAAGAGTACCGATATCATACCGGTATTAATACCCAGTGCGAAGGTTCAAAATCCCTGAACTGGACACTCGACCGAAATACTCGACCGATACTTCACTCTAAGCTCAAAGTTTGACAGAAAATGTTATTTCACATCGAAAATAATACCGGTTTATTAATTACAAAATATTAGTATAACGGTACGATGCCATATCGGTATCTCTGTATCTCTAATTGCATAAGGTTACAATGCGAGGAGTCCCGGCATTATAGCGATATAAATGCTCAGTGTGTAAAGGGTTAAAATTCCTAAGCTGAGTGCTCGACCGAAATATCGATACCGATATTGCATCCATACCTCATTCGAGGCTCCACGTTTGACAGAAAATATTATTTCACACCGAAAATATCTCCGATTTATTAATTAAAAAATATTAGTATACCGGTATGATATATTTCCGATTGCATAAGGTTCCAACGCGAGGAGTCCTAGCTTCATACCGGTATAAATGCCCGGTGTGCAAAGGGTTAAAATTCCCAAGCCGAGTGCTCGATCGAAATATTAATACCTCACTCTAAGCTCAAAGTTTGGCAGAAAATATTATTTCACCTTGAAAATATCACCGGTTAATTAATACCAAGATAGTCTAAAGTTACGATGTCATATCGGTATCTCTGTATTTCCAATTGAATAAGTTTCCAGCGCGAGGAGTCCCGGCTTCATACCGGTATAACTGCTCGGTATGCAAAGGGTTAAAATTCCCAAGCTAAGTGCTCGACCGAAATATCCATACCGATATTGCACGGATACTTCACTCTAAGCTGAAAGTTTGACAGAAAATATTATTTCACACCGAAAATATCACCGATTTATTAATTAAAAAATATCAGTATAACGGTACGATGTCATATCGGTATCTCTGTATTTCCTATTGCATAAGTTTCCAACGCGAGGAGTGCCGGCTTCATACCGGTATAAATGCCCGGTGCGCAAAGGGTTAAAATTCCCGAGCTGAGCGCTGGAGGAATCGCGCGGAAGATTTTCAATTAACCGAGCAACGAGAGCGGAGTGCGCGATGCACCGGTGATAATCGCGCGGTTTTTCGAGCGTGCCTCGAGAGCTTCGGGCCACGAATAATCGGCTTAAATGGGACGGGTTCCTCGGATCGAAAAAAGCAAGAGGAACCGGCAGGATGCTGCGAAGAACCGTTACACGCGCTCGGGTCATCCGCGGTAAACAGCTCCTCGTCGAACACGACTACCGCAGTAAAATTCGACCGCGTCTGCACTCGCGTTTCTTTCTTTTGCCAGCGGGGCCGAAGCGCCGGCCGGCTTCGGCGCGCGCCAGCTTCCTGGTGCCACGGATGCCATCGATTTTCGATACCCTGGATTCCGCGACCGGTTCGTTTACCCCGTGCGCTTTTTACGCGCACCGAGTTTGCGGAAGACCGTGCTGGCTTTCGAGCTGGGCGCCGCGTCGTCGGGTGGTTGCCGCGAGGCGGAAGTGACTCTCGGAGAGGTTCCAGGGAGTGCGAGAAATTTAACCTCTTAAGCACTAGGCGCCACTATAGTGGCTTTCGCGGATGTCATCTTTCTGTACGACGCGCCACTGTAGTGGCTTTCGCGGATGTCATCTTTCTGTACGACGCGCCACTATAGTAGCTTTCGCGGATGTCATCTTTCTGTACGACGCGCCACTATAGTGGCTTTCGCGGATGTCATCTTTCTGTACGACGCGCCACTATAGTGGCTTTCGCGGATGTCGTCTTTCTGTACCACGCTCCACTATAGTGGCTTTCGCGGATGTCGTCTTTCTGTACGACGCGCCACTATAGTGGCTTTCGCGGATGTCGTCTTTCTGTACGACGCGCCACTATAGTGGCTTTCGCGGATGTCGTCTTTCTGTACGACGCGCCACTATAGTGGCTTTCGCGGATGTCGTCTTTCTGTACGACGCGCCACTATAGTGGCTTTCGCGGATGTCGTCTTTCTGTACGACGCGCCACTATAGTGGCTTTCGCGGATGTCGTCTTTCTGTACGACGCGCCACTATAGTGGCTTTCGCGGATGTCGTCTTTCTGTACGACGCGCCACTATAGTGGCTTTCGCGGATGTCGTCTTTCTGTACGACGCGCCACTATAGTGGCTTTCGCGGATGTCGTCTTTCTGTACGACGCGCCACTATAGTGGCTTTCGCGGATGTCGTCTTTCTGTACGACGCGCCACTATAGTGGCTTTCGCGGATGTCGTCTTTCTGTACGACGCGCCACTATAGTGGCTTTCGCGGATGTCGTCTTTCTGTACGACGCGCCACTATAGTGGCTTTCGCGGATGTCGTCTTTCTGTACGACGCGCCACTATAGTGGCTTTCGCGGATGTCGTCTTTCTGTACGACGCGCCACTATAGTGGCTTTCGCGGATGTCGTCTTTCTGTACGACGCGCCACTATAGTGGCTTTCGCGGATGTCGTCTTTCTGTACGACGCGCCACTATAGTGGCTTTCGCGGATGTCGTCTTTCTGTACGACGCGCCACTATAGTGGCTTTCGCGGATGTCGTCTTTCTGTACGACGCGCCACTATAGTGGCTTTCGCGGATGTCGTCTTTCTGTACGACGCGCCACTATAGTGGCTTTCGCGGATGTCGTCTTTCTGTACGACGCGCCACTATAGTGGCTTTCGCGGATGTCGTCTTTCTGTACGACGCGCCACTATAGTGGCTTTCGCGGATGTCGTCTTTCTGTACGACGCGCCACTATAGTGGCTTTCGCGGATGTCATCTTTCTGTACCACGCTCCACTATAGTTAATCATCATACAATAATAATACAATAATTTAATCATCAAGCACTTCATTCCAATGTACTCGTGTAAAGAACAGCATTATCTGTCACACACTGCAGTGCCGTATCATTTACACGTAATTCGCGTTGAATTCTGTCGTATGTTTCTGATGTTCTAATAAAAATTTTTAATCGTTCAATGGGGCACTTTTTATTTTAAAGTTTCTTCTAATTTGCGGTTATATTCGAAATGCACTAACTGTCAATTTTCATTCAATGTAGTTCAAGTAGTTCAAGCGCACAAAGTTTCTTCTAATTTGCGGTTATATTTGAAATTTTCATTCAATGTAGTTCAAGTAGTTCAAGCGCTCCGGTCATCAATGACCACCATGGCGTCACAGGAGAATTCGTGGCCGGTTATATATGACCAACGTGGCAGTGAAAGTGTTAACAGAATTTATAATCTAGCCAATTCGCTTGCTGACTTAAGATTTTTCAATTTATCCTCAGATAGTTTTAAGGCTGAGGCAATCTGATTGCTAGAGGCTACAAATCTTCAGTTTTAAGCACTGCAGTACTTCGTAGTCTCCTTTTGCGTATTTATGATGTAAAACAATGTACCTTCCTGTATAAGTTTGCATATAATTGTGCTTCATCTAGTTTTACTTTTTAATTATTTTTATTTTACTGTATTACTTCTTTATAAAGGGTTTAAATAAATAAAATAAAGTATCAATGTATCTTTCTGAACAAGTTTGCATGTAATTGTGCTCCTTTTAGTTTTATTTTTTTAATTATTTTTATTTTACTGTATTACTTCTTTATAAAGGGTGTAAATAAATAAAATAAAGTGTCAATGTATCTTCCTGTATAAGTTTGCATGTAATTATGCTCCTTTTAGTTATATTTTTTTAATTACTTTTATTTTACTGTATTACTTCTTTATAAAGGGTGTAAATAAATAAAATAAAGTATCACTGTGTCTAACAATTGCACTACTGTTCTTCAGGGTTCTGAACGAATGTTTCACTATTCTCGCTTTGTAATTCAGCCTCCTTTCATTTCCTTACACGCAAAATAGAGTCGTATGATGTATCCCAAAAATCTCACGTGTATTCTAAGAAATTATTCGTCCTTCTAGCATAATCTAGCATAATCTCCCTCTCGATTCGCTCATTATTCGCATCGATAATTGTTCGATTTATCAGTCATTCGATAATCATTCGAAATATTCTCGTTATTATATACACATATGGGAATGACAGTCCTCTGCATGGGAGAAAAGAAATGCCTATACTAGAGTGTCGATTACGAGCGAAGAGTGAGTCTAGGAATGCACTCTAATGCTGTGCGTATGAAGTGACTGATCGAGGAGAAAAGGTGTGACAAGGTAAGGGCGAGAATATACGAGAGGGACAGTTGAAAAGAGGGAGTGTGAGAGCTTAAGCCCTTTTCACGGTAGAATTATAGTATTATTACAACTAAATATGTGTTTTACTTGTCATCTCTGGGATTTAAACTAAAATAATCTCTATATTTATTTGACAGCCTCTAGCATGATAGTTCCACGTCCTCGAGTGTTCTCTTATTAATTTAGCCAAAGATCCTTGAACTCGGAGAAATTTCAGAGAGAACCCACATCGTTCACTCCACTAATTATTAACACGTTGAGCCCGGTGTCGGTCCCTAGAAGTTCTTGGGACCGACAGTATCAAAGTTAAAAAATAAATATAGTAATTTTAACGATATTTATTGAAACACTCTAAACGAAAATATGGCTTTGTTTTGCATATAGTACAAAACTTTTTTAGTCAAATTTCTGGCTGTGTTACGTCCTAATAGCGCTGAATTTTTGTCGTCACATCAGAAAGGACAGCAATATCGATGCCGGGCTCAACGTGTTAACACTCTAACATACTCAATATCTTAGTAAAATTTAACCAAGCTTCTGTAAAAACAGGCCAACGCCATATTATGATTTCTCTAAAAATGACAAAATTATCGAACGAATCTACAAATTCTGTACGCGATTAACATCACGTTCGCTGATCCAGCGTGTTACGCAAAAGTTCAGGGTAGCCAAGTACAGGCAGCAAAGTGAGAAACGGTTGCAAGGAAGTTGAGAACCTATATATTATGATTTCTCTAAAAATGACAAAATTATCGAAAGTTCAGGGTAGCCAAGTACAGGCAGCAAAGTGAGAAACGGTTGCAAGGAAGTTGAGAACCTGCCAGCAAGGCGGACGAGAAAAGTCAACGCACCGGAGGCAGGTGGCTGGCACTCTTTCACGTATCGCGCTCGAAAGTTTGATGGTAATTCTGGTCGGTCGAGAATTCACGGTCCGTGGAGGAAATCGCGGCAATGCTACCGGTGTCCCGTTAGATCGGTCGTTTAAATATTTCTGCATCTCTCGAAACACGACACTCGCGGGATTCACCAATTTGCTGCGAGTCCTAACTCACAGGTACAACGTCCCATCCCGTTCATCCGCGAGTCTAAGTCGACGAATTTCGAGTTGATTTCGAAGGATAAAAATGATGGTGATTCGCGATAATAACTCGTGATATACGAGACACCGCGGATGGTAGAACAAAGATGGCCGCGACAAAGATGCGGGAGCGTAATTAGCATAAGAGACGAGACGCGTGCAAACTCGCGTTGCACCGTCACGTACGATGTTGCACCTCGGTATTATCTATACTCGGACACTCGTTACGATGTGCGTAAAGTAAAAAAGAGCGTTGGTCAATCCTCTGCTCCTCTTTCCTCACCGAGTAGCCTTTCCCATACCCATTGTGTTTTATAGATTTTTGAAATCTCCGCGCCAATTCCCTTGCAAAATCGCCAGTTTCACTGATTTCGCAATATCGCCTGTTTTCCACCATTACCACTCAGCTGCCGCTCATTTCTTACCATTACCATCGCTCATTATCATCGCTGCTCGCTTTTTATCGCTATTCGCTTAGATCTCCGGTGGCAAGTTAACGACCCTAATTTGCGCGCGTGCGTCTTAATCTCGGTTAAAAGTTCAACCACGTGGATCGCCGGCTATTTTGAAAGTCCCTTAACAGTCCCAGCGGCCGATTTGCGAAATGGGAAAAAATTTACGCGAGTACATGGTTGAACCGAAGCGTGATGCTCGTGTCGTGGACCGTTCCTCGCTGCCGCCATTTTTCCAGCCGAACCAGCGCGCATTCCGAGTTAACCGTGGGCCTTCCTCTTTATCAGGCCCCGTATATACGACTCTTCTGCATTACCTCGCGGTTCTGGTCGATAACGCGATTGCACGCGATCGTGCGTTACGATTCCTCGATCATCGATCCTCCGAAGGACCACGGTCACTAAATTACGCTGCGCGGAATATCCGATCGGGAATATTATCGCGATGCATGTACAACTCGCGATGGTTTCGTCGATAGACCACGATGACAAGTCTGCTGCTTTATGCGCGAGAAGTGACGAGTTTATTTCCCCATTTATTTCCCCTGTTTCCCTTATTTCCTCAAACGGTTTCTCTGGATCCTTCTGGTCTGAAAAGGATCCTATTCGCCCTATTACTCTTTTCCAGTCATAGAAGGTTAAATCGAATCTCAAATTAAATTAAGCCTCGCGCAAATAAAGGATAAATTTCGAAAAATTTTTCCTTCCTACGATACCTTTAATCGATACCCGTCGTGGACCCGTAATCCTCGAAACGGTCGCGCTTAACCCTTTCGGTTCGGAGGAGCTGGCCGCGGTTATACATTCCTGGTGCGAGGAAGTTTTCCACAAGAGTGGTGGCACTGGCAGCCACGAAAACGTGTTTTGCGGTATTCATAGAAATCTCGAGCGTGATTGACACTAAACTTTTCAGGCTGGCCGCGGTTATACATTCGTGGTGCGAGGAAGTTTTCCACAAGAGTGGTGGCACTGGCAGCCTCGAAAACGTGTTTTGCGGTATTCATAGAAATCTCGAGCGTGATTGACACTAAACTTTTCATTCGGACCGCGACAGTCATCGGTGAGGTCTCGTGGATGCCGTTAATAGGCGACGGTAGTACCCAGAGAACGTTTCATGGCCGCCGCCATTGGGCAGCAGTAGTACCGAAAGGGTTAATGCTTCCCTACGCGACGAGGAAACACGATTCTTCCAAGATGCTACCTCGAGGCGAACGTACGCGACCGATAATTATTTTTCGGAGTCGGAAACGCGTAACCGAGCCATTCGACCCTGCATCGATGAACGATTGCCGTGCGGTGTAATTACGATTAAAAATTAATCGTAAAGACTCCGTTAGGATTACAGACTGCCAACTCGAAGACACGTAAATCGACGCATTTTTACGACCAACCCACGGCGACCTCTTATTCCCTTCGATCTTAATCGTCGTTCGTTAAGGCCACTTTCTACAATGCGTTTCTCCTGCTCGATGCAAATTATCGGTGTATAAAACATCGCGAGGAATCGGTCCCTCTAGCCAATTTCATCGGACCACACAGGCAGGCAGAAGGATATCGTACGCGATATTAACACGGTAATAAGTAACGAGACGTTCGATTTCAATTCCTCCAATGCCGATTCCAGTCTACCGGTCCGATTGCCGAGGAAGCAGCCCGTGGGCGGATTTTTCGCGAATTATTTCCTCGATTCACGCGTCGCGCGCGTATTTCGTCGTTACACTGGCTTTAATTTCCTCGCCACGGTATTATACCGTGACAGCCGTATTTAGATCCTCGAGCGAACGAATACGACGCGTTTCAAGCGTGCTCGAGCGCAATGGCGGCTACCTGCTGGCCGCGACCTCGGCCCATTGATCATCGAAATGCACGCGACGATAATACGAGAAGCGATCGCAACAGGCACGGGTGAAAATTGCAACAGGACAGGTATACCAGATGTGAGAATTCTTAACCTTTGAGAACTCGCGTATCCTTCGAGCAAGCCTGGAGCACGGAGATTGCAATTCTCTTCCCTTCTTTGTAATTTCTCGCGATTATTTTCGCGAGCAAATATATGGTATCGGGGATGCGAGGTAATAAAACATTTGACTTTAATCTTTCTCCGGTACACGGTAATCGCGAGCCGGGAAAACTATTATCGGGCAGGAAATTGATACGTAAATCGGCCCAGGGGGGTGGGAGGTAAATTAAAATAGGGAACGAAGGAGGGAATTTATTTTAGCGAATTATACGTGCAAGTTGCGAGGCTGTTTTTATCCGATGTGTCATTAGCCAGGATACCGATGTTTGCATGCAAGGATGAGAAATTGTTAAGTTAGGTATACGGAGGTTAGAGTAATTTGTAGACCACACAGTGTGGGATACGCGAGGTTGAGAAAGCGAGTTGGTATGAATGGGAATAAAATCTATTCTATCCTTCATCGTTATGATAAATTATTAAATAGCAAATGCGTGTTCTGTTATTATCGGATCATCTCCAGAAAGCAAATGGACAAATGTGTGTAAAGGAGTCTAATGACGATGTCTATTGTATGTACTATTGTACGTTGGTCCTTGCTATGTGTGTGCGAATAGACTCGTCAATCGTTTGAATCACCTCGTGGATTACAATCGTCTCGAAATAGAAAGTTCATACTATTCAAATATAAGAATAAATTCAAAATTATTAACCACAATTATCCATCGCTTTTGTCCACTCGATTTAATAAAATTAATAGAAAGAAGAAAACAGCAAATTGATAATTCGCCATTAATTCGTCACGTATGAAATTCTTCCTCGAACGATTCGTGAGTCGAATTTGACTCCAATCCTCACCGTCGTTTTCTCGCGAATTATGGGAAAATAGTGCAGTGCTAAATTTGTTTCTGCATACGAGTACAGTCCACTAGTAACGCCATGCAATTGATCCTAACCTGCCATAAATTACGAGAAAATTAAGAGAAAATTGGAATTTATACGTAGTTCTCTATCAATATTCCAGCGAGATTATCCGATCTACCAGGCGTCAGGGGATCCCATAAACCAATTACTCAAACATCGGGAAAAATTTCAGCTTTAACGCCACTGTAACACGCACTCGATTAGCCAGCTATTAAATCTAAAAGTAAACGAAACACCCCTAATTTTTCCATCGTTTATCACCGACGCAGCAACACGTGGTACCCGTGGCCAGTGCTAAAAATCGATAAACACGCGGTAGACGATTACACTGGAGATGGTCGAGGCATTATCCAATGGAATAACGCACTAACTACGCGACCCAGAGGGCCGTGCAGTAACAGTGACGCGAACAAATCCCCGCGAATAACTCAAATCTGTGCTACAACCGCATGGAAGTTATCAAACTGCCAGCGAATACGGATGCGCGTTATTACCGCTCACGCGTGCATATACGCGCCACTCCGATCCGATCTCGAAAGAATCCGCGACCGAAGAATGGCCCGACACGCCACTTCCGAGAGGAATAAATAACGCGATTCTGACGTCGGCTGAATCGCGGACGAGCTATCGGGCTCATTTATCAGCCCGAACACCGCATCGAGTCTACGACTTTATAAATTCCGCCCGATAAAATGTAATTCCGCTGCTGGTTTATTCCCATAACACACAAGTGGCTCTGATTCGCTTGGCTCCCTGCCTCTTCACCCCCTTTGCGTTGGATATTGTAAATTAGACGATTGCTTCCGTGAAATCGATAAGATATGACGATAAGACATTTATAAGATTGCAGAAATTTTGTTAAAAAATTACCAAGATTCGATGAAACCAACGAGATTTCGGATCTTTCGCCTCATAAGGGATCTCATCGTTCGCTATCGTGGGCAATTTTCACTGCTGCCCATTGTCTTCCGGAGAACGAAGAAAGCCCTTCGTTGCAGTTCTAGGGAAACATCGTCCAGGTCCAAAGACAAGGGCTACAAATGGGGATGTTTAGGCGCCAAGCTGAGACGTCTGGACCAGGAGTTCAAGCGAAGAGGCTACTGACACGTGAGGAAGAGGCCATGAAGAAAGGACACACCCTATAAAGCAGCGAGGGATGCGTTTTTAACGCATTCACCTACCAGCATACAGCAGAAATAAAACAATCACCTATCAGCAAAATGACTCTTCATTAAAATTTCCTACACGATTAACCCATTTGCATCATGGCTCTACTTAAGGTGCTGTGTTCAGGTATCAGCGACGTTCAACTAACGACTAGCCCGTATCACCGCGCGCATATCAGAATAGCAGTTAAAAGGATTTTCACAACAAAAGTAAAACTTGTTAAGAATATAATGAACCGATGTAGATGAGATGCTCACAAATGGATCAAACGTGATCTGTGGCATATGAAGAATATTCAGCAACTGATAATGGAAAAAGTCAGCTCGCGGAATATTCCGCGCTCGGTGATAGGCGACAGTCTTTTCACAACAAAAGTAAAACTTAAGAATATAATGAACCGATGTAGATGAGATGTTCACAAAAAGGATAAAACGTGATCTGTGGCATATGAAGAATATTCAGCAACTGATAATGGAAAAAGTCAGCTCGCGGATTATTCCGCGCTCGGTGATAGGCGACAGTCGTGGCTCGCGGAATATTCCGCGCTTGGATGCAAATGGGTTAACGTCCAAAAGACCGTGAACGCTATTCGAGATATAGATCGCGATTGCCGGCTCAGATCTGGAAAATCTGTTTAACCCTTCACTCCTGCAAACGTTGTATGACATCACGCTATAATATGACTACTGGATTGCGGACGTGATAAAACGTCCATAGACTTCAAAGCTGTTAAAGCTTAGAAAATTTGTTACTGTTCTAACGTGTCCTGCCATCTCCTAGGATAAGAGAGAAATTTGGTTCAATTCGTTAAATTAATTTAGGATAAGATGTTTGCTATTTTCTTCGTAACTCAAGAGCGAAAGGGTTAATCCGCAATTAAAAAGGCATCTCGAGGATCGGGAATATCGATCAAGCCAGGTAACCTATAACCTATAAAAGCTGCTATTATTGAAACGGAAAAAATTAAAATTCCAATAAATCATGCTATTTTTAATTTAAATGAGAAATAAAATAAATTTCGTGCAATATGTGTGCAATATGCGAAGAATTCATCGCGCCAAAAATCGAGAAAAATCGATGGCTGCGGTAGCCCCGTGGTGGAATGACGGGAGATACGCTCGGTAAAAATTTCCTAGATAAATCAAGCCGAGATAATCCTCGAACCCCTTGACACTCTCTATACGAGCCCGTTCGTCTTCGCGATCCTCCTTTGTCGACTGTATTAGGGAAAAAGAGAAAATCGGTTCCGCGTTTGGCGAAAACAAATGTCGCGGCGGGTTACAGGGATTCTAAGAGAAGCTAATCGCCGATACAGCGGCCGACAAAAGGACACGCATGGCTACCGAACTCGTTTGTTCGCGGCCACAATGGACGGCCTAAATCCGCGAGAGGCTGATGCCTATGAGCCGCGCCAGGCAGGAGGGACACTTTATCACCGAGGCTTTCGCAGGTTGCCCCGTTGTTGAAATTAATAAGCGCCAAATAAACGAACTCGCCAAGACAAATGGTGGCGCATTGTGCACGGGCGAGCGTGGTCGTGGCTGGCTTATTTATTTCGCCGTGCACACCAACATCACGGCCCTCCGTGCTCGAACACGACCGCGTGATTAAGGAGACGAGCGGATACCGTGGCCCACGGTTTCCGTCCTCGTTTGCTCCCATTTGCTTCGATCTCCCTCCGTATCTTCGGGCGAATTAAAGTGCCTAAGTGGTATCCGAGATTCTGGCTCTATTATCCCCAACTATGAGAAATTCGGTTATGCTCGGTATACGATCTCCAAATTTATTTTTCCATTGAATATCGGATGCCAGGATTTCGCTTTTCAACGTCTTGAAATTTGAGAAAAGATTCTGAAGAGATTTCTGACGTAGGCCCGTGATCCTGAGAACGTACAATTGATTTGTAACCGTGTAGTAAGAAACTAAATACTAAAATAAAATCTACACTCCTTCCCCTGCGTTTTGTCTTTTGTCTCCCGTTTTCTAACGACGTCTTTAACCTGCGTGGCCCTAAACAGCAGGCCAGTTCTAAACGTTTGCCCGTTTAACCCTTTGCACTTGGCGAATTTTTCGTTACAGAGAAATAGCAATTCGAAGAGCTTCTACCATAAAGTTGACGATATTTTTAAATTTTTAAAACGGTAAATAAGAAATCCTATGCAAATTAAGACGTAGAGTTATTTTACTTTGACATTCCACGTATCGTTAGGTAATTTTAAATTTTATATATTAATTAAGATCGATCTTTAGGTTCTGATTAAAATGGCGACCGAGGGGGTTGCCTCTAGAGTGCAAAGGGTTAACCCTTTGCGGCCGATGTCTCCGCAGCGGGGACATTCGCAAGTCGAAAGATACAGAAAACTACAGAGAATTACAGAAATAAAAAATGTTGTATATTTACATATTATAAATAGTATTAACACTAGATTTACGGAACCCGTCAATTTGACGGAAGGGTTGGTCCAATTATAAGATGGTAACAGATTATGTTAACTTATATTAAGACTGTTAATATTGAAATTGTTTTTAAATTAAACTAATCGTTAAAAAAAGGCACGTGGTTTCCTTTACCTGTCAATTTGATAAGTGTCCTTAGAAATAGGTATACAGATAGCGTCCGTAAACCTAGTGTTAAACACAAATCAGTTTCAACAATTCTGCGTGCTTTGATATCCATATATCGACTTTAAATCCTGTACAGAAAGGTAACTGGGAAACGCAAAATTTGCTCTGCTGAAATCTGTCGACTGCAAAGGGTTAATAAACATCTACACAGTTTTTCCACCGTTTCCACTGGCTACTATTTCTTTGCATTATAACCCCTTAACGGTAACAAAAGCGGTTGCCTCGAGGGCTAATCGGTGGAGTAATTTGGGAACGAAATTGTGGGTAATGAGCGAGGTGGGAAATTTATTATCCCGATTTGTCGCTTCGAAAAACGACGGGGGGACCCAGTGAAGTTTGGAAGGGATCGATACGAGCCGAGTTATAAATCGAGAATTTCCATCGAACCCGTAACAGGAGCGGTTTGCTGGAAGAGTAGCTCGGGCGAGTAAGTACCTAGACGTCGTTTGCCAAGCGAATTCTTTGTCCGGTAAATCGAGATGAACCGGTTAGCCTTCCTCCACTGCGATATTAGCTTGGCAAAGAAGAATTCAGTTAGCCGTGGACGTTTAATCGAGGAAAAGCTAGGCCGCGCGTCATAAATCGTCCTCGAGATCGATTACCCCGTTGGAGCTGCTGCTGCCAGCTCCCCAAGAAGCATCCGACGTCGCGAGAAGATTCCCTGGAAGCTGGCCTCGCGGGACGTGTTTCTTCGAACGGTGACTTTTTGCGATGCTCACAGGCTGCACGATCGAACCCGAGCCACCGTCCGGTATGCGTCCAAGCTTTATAGATCGGAATCCCTCGATGCCGCGGCAATGTGACGCCCTCGTTGCGACGCGGACGTGGCACAAGTGGAGGATCGGCCGCGGCATAAATCACCTCGCGGGGAAATAAATGCCGGACTGTACGTTTCTCCGGCCGCGGGGATATACGAATCGGGGCCGTGTGTTACTATAAATCAACAGATTGTCCGCGGAAAGAGCGCCGCTGGTAGTCGTTGCAGCCCTCTGTCGTTACACGGAACAACCAGTGCGCGCGCGCTATCGGTCAGCGCTGCCTCGCGGCTCCCTGGCTCTCCCACGATCCCAAGCTTCGAATATATTAGACGGATACCTCGCGATGACCGATCGAGATCGACAGAGACGGTGATCGATCTTCGATCGAACTTCGCGGACCTCTTGAAATCGCTGGAAACGAGATCGATGCCGATCTACCAGCGAAATTACGACGATAGAACAACGATAGCTTCTTCGTCGTCGTTGAGAGATCCACTTGGTCGCTGACTGCGCGTGCACAGCGACGATTATCGATCGGTTAAATCCGATATCGCGATGAAGGAACAATAGGCATCGGGTGGCCTGAGTAACGACGTGCTCCCGAGGTACTGAGCATAATCGCGAGAATTACGGAACGTTGGAGGAAACGAAGGAAGAGGTAGCGAGGTGGAAAAAATTGTTTGAATCGGTAGTTAATCCTAGCACGATTAATGCCTCAATCTCGTCGTTTAATCGTGACCATCTGGCCATCTTCTCTTGCGAGGAGAAGCTAGGGACCCCGGAGGTATCGAGACGGCCGCCATTCCGAGCGCGGATCAAAAATCGGTCGGCGACCGAGTGCATCTCGAGGTTCGTCAATTAACCACTCGTTGCGTCCACGGGAAGGAGCGTTTTTTCCGTTTCGTGAGATAATCAGAGACTAAGAGGGGAGCGGAACGGGGCCGTGGTATAATTAGAAAGGCCGGAATCACGGAGTTCGGTCGAACCGGATGAAAAAAATCGATTCCACATTCTTCGAAACGCATACCATCCCGCTCGATAATCTGCCGACTCGCGAGCTACGAATTGCCGGGCGTAGGTATTCCAAGCGTACCTAAAATCAGTAACTCCGATCCGTCTCGAGCTTGGCTCATTATCGTCCGACTCCTTTGATGCTTCTAATTGCTCGACTCGACGGCACGGAAGTCGAGGGAGAAGGAACGAACCAGCGCGAACGAAATCGCGTGATCGGGCTTGCCGATCTCTCGGTTCGTTCCGACTGCGAGCGATTCTATTAGCAACCTGGCTGAAAGCCTTCCCCGTAATTGATAGGAAATATGTCCGATTTGTTCTACGATTATCTCGCGGCAATATCTACCACCGAGCAGATTGCAAAGATCGATGTTGTATTCTCGCTAAATCCCACTGTTTACTCTGCAATTTTACCGACGAATAATTTTCTGCGTCGTATCACCGAGCAGATTGCAAAGATCGATGTATTCTCGCTAAATCCCACTGTTTACTCTGCAATTTTACCGACGAATAATTTTCTGCGTCGTAATACAATACGCGTTTACAGCATTTTCCAGGCTATAAATCTTGCAACGAAGATATCCAAGATCTAGGAAAAAATTTCATTCCCTATGTTGCTTCGATATCTCCGATGAAACCTAAATTGCGCGAAAAGCTTCGTATTTTCATAAATACGAAGGTTCGATGATCACGATTGCGCTGTCAAAATGGACGAAATAAAATCGTCAACTAGGATTGACAGCTCTGTACTGTCAGGACCAAACGATAGCAAAACGATACAGACACGTTTATATAGAAAAATTATATTACGCAGTCCTTAAAGCTGAAGAACGCTACCTCCACGATCACGATTGCGCTGTCAAAATGGACGAAATCGTCTTGGATACGCTACCGACGTGGAGATAAAATCGTCAACTAGGATTGACAGCTCTGTACTGTCAGGACCAAACGATAGCAAAACGTTACAGACACGTTTATATAGAAAAATTATATTACGCAGTCCTTAAAGCTGAAGAACGCTACCTCCCGTACGCGAAAGCTCGGCGAAGTTACAGAGCTTCCGTGAGCATCAATCGGGAAATTAATTTACGCGCGACGAACGCCGCGAAAGAAAAATATGGCCTATGACACCAGTACCGTAAAACACGTTAATTTCGTACGGAAACCCCGGCCAGCTTACCGGTTAAACGGCGAAGACTAAGCACGGTACGTGGTCGGAACGAGGAGCGGCCGTAATAATCGTGAATCATCCTCTTCCCTCTCGGTCTCTCCCTCGCAGTCCAGTCATCCGGCTCCCTTTCCTTCGGGATGAAAAAAAATTCAAACAGCGCCTACGCACCACCCCGCCTCAAATTGTTCTACAGCTTTACGGCCGTTCCGCCACTTTTCAGAAGCGGCGCCGTCCTTTTTTCCCCCACCCTTTTCGCGGTTTTACGCTCGTTTAATGGAGGCGATGTTCCCCGAAGATCTACGGCTCCTCTCGGTAGCCTGACAATTTCAAAAACACGGGCTCGCCAGGCTCGCAGACCTCCCTTCGTCGAGAATGCCGCTAACCGCGGTCAATTCGCGTCGGTAAGTCGGCAGAAAATCGTCCGTGACTACCGTTCTATCGGTGTACACTGACGGAAAACGAAGACGGACTGTCACAGATGCGCGAGTGACCCTGGAGACCGTGCTGGTGTCAGCTTGAGTTCGCGACAGTGAGGTATGAGTAACGAGAGATTCGCGCGCCTCTACGGATATAGGTAGAGTCCGAGTTTCGTGACACTCGATGCAAATCTGTGAGTCATACCGATGACTAGACCCGAGAGACCTGACCCAAGCGACCCAGAACGTTCGAGGATTTCCAGGTCGTCCGAATTGTATCGCCAGGGACCGATCGTCATAGACATTCGAAAAATATTAGAATCTCTGAAGCAATTACAATATATACGCACCTAAAGAGAGGATTAAAATAGAAACTACGCGAATGTACTAATTATTCCTGTATATCTACCGATTTTCCTTCCTTTTCTTTCATATTAAATTCAAAAAATGCCAAATTACTAATTCCGACATCAATCAATGAACGTTAACATCGAGAGGTTTGTCCGTACCTCTATATTCTGTCAATATCCCATTTTCATTTTCCTACTGGATTCAAAGAATAATTACTCATACTTCGTTACACTTCGGCTACTCTGAAGACTTCCAAAAGTATCACGTGTAAGTTCACGGTGCGAAGAAAATCGGTCAGTGAGTTATGCTATATTACCTAATCGATGACAGACCACCTCGCAAGCTCGCTGCAACCGCATAGACACCGGATTTGCACCGGTGGTTTTGCGGCAAAGTCGAGGAAATCGCGTGGATTTCCGAAACAGAGAGTGTTACGATATTTGCCTAATCGCCGATTCGCATTAACCTTCGGCGGGAATCTGAATTTCATGGCGGCGCGGCGCGCAGCGGAGCGAGGGAAATGCGCTCGCGTGCGGTCGCCGGGCAGTACGAAGTTGCTTGGCAATTCAAATCGGCCGCGGATCAAAACTCTATCGGCATTCGCTGAAACGGCGCCGAATGAATAAGTAGGGGTCCGTCGGGGCCCTTCGGGGCCGGAGGAAAGACGCGGCGCGGCCGATCCGTGCTTTCTTATTCCAATGGATTCGCGGGTCAGAGGCCCGCTCGTCGTGGACCTCGTTCGGTTAATGGGCCGTGATTCTCCTCGATTAACGTTTAACCACACCACTGCGCAGCTTTCTTCTCCGCTCGTCGTAAATCGGCGGGAGATCCGGCGCCATTTCGAACCGACGACGGCGCCCCAAACGCGAAGAATACGAACTAGAGACTCTGACAACGCCATTTCGAGATCTTCCGACAAATCGTCGCGTTTTAAACGTTTCTTTTATTTCTCAACGTCTCACCGTTATTGCTCTTCCTTTCCTTGCTCCTTTCTCTTTACTTTATTCTCCAATTTTTCTTTTATTTTTATTTATTTATTTTTTTATTTCTTCTCCCCTTTGGCGGTCTCCTAGGGATTCGAGCGATTTCATTAAGTCGCCTTCAGGAGGTACTTTAAGCGCGACATTAATCGCGTAGCGACTCATTAAGAGGTAGCACACGGTTTTCTAGAACATCGCATGGAGCGTTCCGTTGAACGAGTTTCTGGATCGTTTAATTCGGGATATAGTGCTCGTTAAGCGTATCAATGGACGCTTAAGCTCGAGCTTATACATCGAGTTTATAACCGTGAAAGAATAGAGCGAGATAATTCGATCGAGCTGAAAGTGCTTGCCATCGAACTAGCTTCTGTTCGCGAAAATCCCCCGTGTTTACCGCGGCTCTCGTCGCGGAGGAACCGCAGACCTTGGACGTCCGATTTCGCAGATCGGGCATCGAATTACTCGACGGAAACGCGAGACGGGAAATTTTTCGTTCGTTCGAACCGGATCGTCTGGACTACCGGTGAAATTTACCACGCGTCAGGGAAAAAGGGGGGAAAAGAAGGAAAGGGGAGAAAAAGGACGGAAAAAGGAAGGAAAAGAAGCGAGCGGAGGAGATCGCGGAAGGAGCTCTTTGTTCGGTAAGAAAACAACCGATCCCTGGCCGGAAATAATATTTCACCGGGGAAGAAATAACGAGCGCCTCTCTTTGGGGGCAAGACACGCTCGATGTTCCTCCTGTTATGAGATTTTACGGCGGATGCGCACATTATAAGATTTTTGTGCGTGCAAGGAACGAGCAAAAACCGAGCGTAGTTTATACAGCGAGCGTCTCGGGCCGGTGTTTGGCAAGAAAACATCTCTTCCGGTGTTCGAACGCGGCCTTTCTGCGCTGAATTTCTTGCCAAGGACGCTGCCCGATGCAAATAGCCGCGTTACAGGGCGAAACCGCGGTTTAAGGCACGATTAACGCAACAGAATTGCACCACGGACACGCATTTTGCAGCTCCACGGCCGCGTTTACTCCTGTCGGTTCTCCGCTTCTTCCGAGACCAATCCAATTTCGTATAATTCGTATAATTCGATCAGCCATCGCCGATTTATCAACTGTGTAATCGATAACGATAATGTTGCAATCAACGACGTGATAAACTTGCCACGAGTCTCTGTTCTGGGCATCTGGAAGCACTCGTTGCCTTTCCCCTAGGCTAGGATCTCCCTATATCTCCTTGCGGCACAGGATTTCAGATGATAAAATAGATCCGAGTTGCACAGAAACTTTATCGCGTTTCAAATGAAACAAAATTGGTATATTTTTATTAATAAAGGAATCGCATAATATAAAAATATAAAACCAAAAAAAAAGATAAATCTTCCGCTTGCAACAATCGATGAACCTGTACTGGTATGTACATTTATAACATTTGTCGAAGGTATTACCAACTGCTTTACGTAAATAAGACGAAATGTAAACCTATACAGCTGTTACGATATTTCCAGGTGGGACTAATAACGTCCACCATGCATTTGTCCCATGATCAAAAAGGTGAGACACTTTTAACCATTTGCGGACTACGCCCGCATATATGCGTTCTCCATAAACCATCAATTTGGCAGAGGAATTCATATATGCGTTTAGCGAAAACAACTGCTAGAACCGAAAGACCCTATATGAGCCGTCCACTGCACAAATCGATTACCTCCACTTTTTGAAGAATCTTAAATACGAATAGTTATGACTATACCAAGTGCTCTGATTAAGTACTTAAATTTAAGATTTTTCAAAAAGAGGAGTTAATCGATTTGTGCAGTGAACGACTCATATGTCTCACGTAAACGCGTCGCTATGGCCACATATGTCTAGAATTTGACATCTTGGAGTACTATCAATGAAAAAAGCGATTATACAGAAACGTGCACTGGCAATTTGAAATATCTATCGTGGCAGCAACTCGACTCCATGGTACAGTTAACTTCGAAGCGTCCTAACCGCAAGGATTAATCCCAGCATGCCCCAAAGAGATACAGAGTCACTCAGTCCAGTCCCAGAACCGAGGCCATACAGCAAAACCACGTATATTCGCACCGTTTTACACCTATCGCTAGCACTGCATACGTGATTCCACTGATACAGATTCTTGCCTAAAAGGAAATAAAGAATTTCCAAAACGTTATTGCCAACAGAAAAATAAAAATAAATAATTCGCGGTGGATTTGGTCCACGTTGTAATTTCTCTGCGCGCTAACTCTGAACTCTTCCTAGTGTAAGAATATATAAGATTAGGCGAGCTCCTGTTACCGATAAAGCTGCGTGAATGAGGAGCACGTAGCAATGATAACAGGAGTCTGAAATCGAAGCAGCGATCCGCTTGATCCGCGATCAATGAACAAAGGAGACCTTAAAAGGGCAGGTCGAGAAGCGTACGGGACAATGCCTAGGCAGTTCTTTGAGAGGAGTTATTGAAAGACAATTTACGGGAAAGACGAGAGCGTGCATACCTCATAACGAAGAGTATATCGAATCAGTCACCGAGAGTTAGACTCGTGTGGTAAAAAGGATCCGGTTTATAGAGATTTAAATTTAAATTTGAATTATATTTTATTCCCTGGCGATGCAAGTATACGGAAGCTTGAGTCTTGTACGACGCGTGATGCAGACCGTTGATTGTTAAAAGAGTGTCTCTTGTCAAACCCTTGAGCCAGGGTTTTATAGGCTCTGTGAGGATCCATTGCGTCACTCAGCCTGCTTCGAAACTGATAGACTGACAGTTTCCTCGAAGCAGTATAGATCTCTATGCAGGGTGGCGCACCCAAATGAAGACTCCTCTCACACTTGTAACCTAGCCCTCGCTTAGTAAATTCTTTACACTAGCAACGCCTGTCATAAACCATCGCGATCTTCTCCACTCGCACCTGCGACCTCCACGCGTCACATCGTTCTCCTGCACCGCGGGTCCAGCGACCAGGTGAAAAGCTGGATCTCCTGGATCGTTCACCAGCCATCAACGCGGCCATCTCTCCCTTTGAATCTCCGCCGGACGGATCGCGCTCTCCCTGCGCTCGGGATCGAAGACGAAAAATGCGGTTGACACGCGCGGAAGGCCGCGACCGACTGATTATTTCCAAGGATGCATCGGCCACGTCGGAGACGGATGTATCTGGCGAATCTCTCCGGTTGGTTTGCGCTACGTCTCCATAGGCTGAAGGCCTCGCGCGGCCTGACCTCTCGGGACCGCGAGGCGTGCAGGCTGCATAAAATAGCCGGCAGAAGGCTCATCCACCGGCGTCGTCTCCTTTGATTCGATAATAATTATCGACCTCGCGATAATGGAACACGTACGTGCACGCGCGCGCGCGATCATCGGCCAAGGAGAGAGGGAGACAATGAGGCTCAGCTTTATACACGTCTTCCAGTCGGAACGATTTTTAATTACCTTCCAGGTATTCTAGCCTCGAGAGTGCTAACGCGATCCTAGGATAATGGTATCGTCATCGGGACGGACGATGACACCAGAGATTTTTCTCCTTCTCCGCCGTCTCGCCTTTCAGTCTCCATTGCGATTTTCATCTAATTACTGGCCGTATTTTCCTCTCCTTTTTCCCATTTTTTTCTTCTCATCATAGGAAATATTTGTTTCGTCTGTATGATTGAATTCTTTAGAAACTATTACCTTAGTTTGGCTTAGATTTAATCTCGTAGAATAAGGAATATATATTATGTTGAAAAGATAAGTTTAATTGTAGGTAAAAATCAGTTTAGGATATAACGTATGAATAAATAGTTTATACGATCCAAATTCCAAGAACGAATGGTTATATAAACATTCGATAAGAATTAGGGGTTTAGGTGAACCGCGTTACGTACCCTCTTCACACTCTCTCATGGGTCAGTCTCTCAAGAGAAGCACTCAAAGAAACATATATCTTCCTTGAGTAATAAAAGACTTCAATAGAGAAGGGTCGTCAGTCAGGTGTTGATATAACATTGCTTTTAATATATGTATAATACATATATAAAAGTGACAATGTAAAACATTGCTTTCAATATATATATCTCCGACGTTTGGAACCGATATAAAACAGTTGAGAGTTAATGTGCCTGTAATGGGTCAAGCGTTTATTCTTTCTTGACTCTCAGCAGTCAGTTCCACGCCATTCTTCGCTGCATAAGGACGCCAAGGGTTGAAACTATTTTCTTTTTTCAGTCATCATTCTCACCCTTGCCACTAGATGGATTCCAACTTCAAGGAGGTTTTCCACTTCCTGTATATATTACTTCCTGACCTTCTAATAGTATTCCGGTCTAAGACAGGGCCTACTAGGTAGCCCTACGGACGTAAAGGGTTGAAACTATTTTCTTTTTCCAGTCATCATTCTCACCCTTGCCATTAGATGGATTCCAACTTCAAGGAGGTTTTCCACTTCCTATATATATATTACTTCCTGACCTTCTAATAGTATTCCGGTCTAAGACAGGGCCTACTAGGTAGCCCTACTGACGAGTCCACTAGCAGGCCCAGGACGAAATGCATCCCTTCCTTTTCCTTTCGTCCCTTCCAGTACCCCCACCGCATAGAAAATACCTGCGACACGCCGACTTCGCAACTATGGGGGGGACCCCCCTGCAGACTAAATTGTATCTCTATAAATTGTATTATATCCCTTATTTTTCTTATTCTTAATTAAAATTGCCTAACCCATAATCCCAATATATCAAAATTAAATAGTCAAGTCTTTCGTTGTCGATATTGACCAAGGGTTGATTACGTTGGGGTAACATAGAAGCAGAAATAGTTCCTCTCTTTGTCTCCCGATAATTTATTCCGTTTCGTTTTCTACCGTTACTGGAATCGTTATTCGACGAGACACGTTCCATCTCGATTGAAACACTGTGTCCCTCACGGGGAAAGAGCAACGACAAAGGAACGAGGTATTACGTGGAACTCGATGCAAAGCAAGCAGCATGGAAAATTACTAGTAATTTGTGCCGTGCGTCTGGATTTCGCGAAATCGTGGAAAACAAGCGAGTCCGCGATTATTTCCGCCATTTTTAGATCATGCTATCCTATAACCGAACGAAACGGAACGATACGCGTCTCTCGACCTCGATGGCCGGATAAAATTCTCAGGTGTCGATGGTATTTTTATCGGTCGAGCCGATGACAGTCTGTTTGAAAATCTCACGGGACGATACGGCGAGCGAGGAAAGATAATGATTGCAGCGAAGGACAAGAGGATTAAGAAGATTGCCAGAAGAATTATAAAAACCATAATCACTGAAAGAGGAAAAATATAGAGGAACTCGACTCGAAATATACCCGAACATTTCGCTTAATAGACGTTTAAAATTTTTGCGAATTCCACGATCTTCAGACGAACCGATAAATTCTCATCTCGTCGCTGTATCTCGGAGAGGAAAACAGGAAAAAGGTAGTCGAACGAATTCGTCGAAGAGGTGAAGATTTACGATCGTCCGACGAAAGTCGAACCAGCGGAGAATGTAAAAGCACGCGATCATTTTCCTCGTGGAATCGAAGATACGCGAGGATAAGGACAGGGGTCCCTATCGCGTACTCCGTCTCACGTTCAAGTCCGAAGGACAGCGTGGATGGTTGGCGAAAAAATCGGATACTCGGTGCCCCGATCGCAAATTATCCAAGCGGAACCACGAAGGCGAAGGGAGAAAGGGTCCATTTCAGAGTCAAAGGTCCGGCGGTGAAACGAAGGCTAAGCAAAGGGTAGGTTAGAATGATTGCACAGGACGGCTGGGAATTTACTGCACCATAGAACTTCTCCCGCCGGCTGTCTTAGAATCGCCATCGTGGTACAACGTGCGCCACCTTGGCACTTGGCAAGAGAGTGCGTGAAATTTACTTTCGCCTCTTTCTCCTTTGGCGTTCGTGCGTAGGGGGTTGAAAAGCATCGCGATATTTACTATTAATTATTTTCGAGTACTATAATCGTGATACATGTGCGGTAATGTAAATATAATCTTTACCAATTTCTGCTGCTTTACTCCCCAATTTATACTGGTATAAAAATATAATACGAATTTACCCCTTCTTCGCACATAAATTTTTATGTTATAAACGAAAGAAATAAACACAGCATAATTTAGAAAATATATAGCATAAGAAACGTAAATTCTGATTGAGCGTAGGGGTTGAAAAGCATTGCGATATCTATTATTAATTATATCCGAGTATTATAATTGTAGTACATGTGTGGTAATTTGAATTAATTTTTACGTGCAATTTTTACAAATTTCTGCTACTTTACTCCCCAATTTATACTCGTATAAAAATATAGTACGAATTTACCCTATTTCTGTACTTAGATTTTTAGGTTATAAACTAAAGAAATGAACACAGCATAACTTACTAGAAAATATATAGCATAACAAACATAAATTCTGAACGTAAGATTTAAATCTTACTTATCGAAGAACCGCAATTAATTTCCGAATAATCTAATATTGTCAGATAACTGTTTAGTCATCTATAGATGGCTATCTATGTATATACATTAGATAATCTCCATACTGGCTAACTTTCCCTTTTCATCCCTTGCTCATCCTTATTGCCATATTGCTCACCACAACCCCCATCTTTCCTACATCATCCTCTCTTCACCTTTGATCTGTAACAACCCTCACTTACTTCTTAATTTACATATAAATATTGACAATCACCCCAAAATGCTTGTGCTAGTAGTTAGTTTGGAGTAAAAGTAAAAGATGTGGTACATATTCGACCATGTCTTTTCTCTCAAAGTTCCAATATAAATTTCTAACAAAAGAAAGACTTACTTGGAATACAACAATATTATGTAAACGTGATTATATAATTCGCAAAATTTTTTTAAACGTCGTTAATAAGGGACACTTGCGATTCATTTCAAGTTTTCAAATTATTCCTTAATCTTTAAAAATGCAATCTGAAAAACATCTATCAGTATCGAGATAAAAGTTAACACATTGTTCACCGGTGACGAGTTAACTCGTTTTTTCCTGCCCAAACGTTGCTGACGGATGACGAGTTAACTCGTAATTGCACTTGCATTATCTATTTCAACTTATGAAACCCAGGGCGATATAGAATATTGCATGTAAAAGTGATTTTGAAGATTGAATTACAAAATAATAGCCAGTGACCTGACATAGTTTCTATGCAAAATTGCCGGTTAGCAAAGTACTAAAACAGATCAGGCTAATGATAAATCTCGCGTTTGTTTCTGCTCATCCGGGATTTAAAAACTGACGCAAAGAATCGTCATTTTCCGTAACAGCAACTGAAAACCGGAATGCGCGAGGCTGAAAAATAAAGGAGCAGCGATAATACCTAACCTAACCCGCATCTATTAAAAGGTTCGAGTATAAAGGAATACCTCTGCCCTCGCAATTTCCTCGTTACGATTCGATTTCCCGTTTTCCTTTCACCTCTGGTGATAAAACCGCAAGCATCGTTACGCGCGCCGATTACCACACACCGATCCACCTCGGAATCAACCTGCCGATCGGACTCACGGATCCCAGTCATCAACGGCTGCCTCGATTCGCCGATAATCCGCGCAGCTCTCTAACGAATATCTCACGCTTTGCCTCGTAATCCGCGTTAATTAACATTCGAAACGCGTCCGCAAACGAGCCGAACGATACCTCGGAATAGACGCAATTTCGCAACTCGCGATACGTTCGAATGCTAATCTCGCTAGAAAGTAGTATTCCGGAGATAGTACCTTTAATTACAGTCGACAAGATGGCGACGAGGCACCGATACCCTCGCCTAAAACAGATTTACCAATGCCAATGAAACACATCGATGAAACACGATTCGGTGTGACACAAAAATTTAATTCGACTCAATCGAATGTTAGAAAAATATTTTGAAAAATATACGACGTAAGCTTAGAAATCCTGAGTTCTCGATCATCTCCGTTCCTCGAACCCAAATTATTTCTGAGAGTTTTTCTTACAAACGAATTGAGAAATAAATCGTGACGAATATTTGAGGGCAATTTTCACTGATACTTATTGTTTTCCGGCGGGAAAAGCTCTTCGTTTGATTTCTAGGAAGACATCGTCAAGGTTCAAAGAAAATGGTCACAGATGGGGATATTTAGACGCCAAGCTCGGGCGTCTGGATTAGGGTGCAACCAAAGAGGTTACCTGCGTTTGAAGACGAGGCCACGAAGAAGGGACACGCTCTATAAAACTGCAGGGGGTGCGCTTTTGGGGCACTAGGCTACCAAGATAGAGGAAATAAAACAGTTACCCAACTGCAAATAAGTTTTAACTACTTATTAACACTTTGCCGGCCGCTGTCACGCAGACGTGACTTCGGTTCAATGCGAAGATGCTTCCACTATGCTTCTGTTTTAACTCTTCAAATATTAGTGCCTTTTTAAATAATAAGGATAGCATAAATATGATCATCAGCAACTAGTAGAACCCGCGCGAAATTCACATGTACATCAAATGTATCAGCTCCATTTTCTTTAAATTTAATTAGAGAACTTATATTATTAATAAGTTTAATTTGTCAATATAAAATTTTTATTTTATTTATTTATATATATTGTTTTTTAAGATTTATTTATACAATTCATTTATTTGCATCTATTAATCATGGAAAACCATATCCTTTTTTTCATAAAAAAAATATAAATGGTAAAGTAATTAATTATTTAACTTTATTATTACATTGAATTCCTTGAAATTTATTAGTATTTAATTTAGATATATTAATTTAAATTTAAATGGTTTAATAAAAACATTGATTTGTGATATCAATAATATAATAAAATTATTTTTAATTATTTTACGATTAATAATTTCGAGCGGTTGGTAAAGTGTTGAAATCCCCTACGCAATACTATGATTTTGTACGCGTTTCGTCCATTTTGTTCGCTTCCAGGAATATTTAATCCCTCGCGAGACCATTCAACGCTGTAAATATCCAACGCTAGATGCGAGTTCGTGACAATTGCGCAAACCCACGTACGACCAGATGTGCGTCAGAGAAATTCGCGAATCGCATCGCGGAGCTATCTCGCAGCCGAGAGCGGACAGCGTAATGACGAAGAAACGTTGGAATAACGCGCTTAATATATCGTCATAATGAACAATGCGGTTAAATAATTACCGGGTCGGGGTTGCCGCGTTCGCGTTTAACGTTTAGACAGTTACGAAGAAAAATAGGCTCCGTTGCAACGTTACACCCATGCGCTTTCACGTTGAACACGCGGCGCGCTTCGTCATACAGAAGGATGTCGATATATCTTTCGCCACGCTGCAAATAACCACCTGCACGATGGTAACGAGAGAATGGAGTATTCATGTGACACGGAATAACGATAATTAATTAGAGAGTAAGCTGACGGAACGCACCGGGTCCAGCACGCTGTTCCCCGTACCCGCAGCGTGGTCCAGATTAGCGGATTGTATGGAAATTTAAGTGGCACCCTGTTACCATTATTTATCGAATCCTTCGAATACTTTTTGCCTTAACATCGACCACTTATGTCGAACTTTTAACAATCCTCGAGTAACAAACGCGTACGGATGCTGATTAACCCATTAGCTGCCACGATCCCCATTTGCGGATTTTGGAATTTTACGTACACCACTCGACGCCAAAAATATATTTGGTATTGTTGGAATGCTAAAGACACAAGTCGAGACATCTTACATATAACCTAGATGTTAAAATGTTTTTTGATTACATACTAATGTACGATTGTGTACGTGTCGGTCGGCCCCCAGCCAAATTTCTTTATTCAAACGACTCACGAGGAGAATGCAAGTCCTTTGGTTCAAACTTTGCAGGTTAGTAGATCTCGCATTATAGGGGCAACTACCCAGTAGTTTTCGAGATATTTATGATTAAAGTTTTATGGAATCCCTACGGAATCGTACAGCAAATACCGATCGAGTTATCAATTACTAAAGCGTTGCCTTTTTGTAATTAGTGTTCCTTTCTTTTTAATTCCACTGCCATCCCAAATTCTATCAGGTACAGTTTTATTGACAGTTTAGTTTTATTCTATATACATCAGTCAGTATTGTATGTAGCAAAAAGTATGTATTCTGTGCTTCGTTTCTATGCAACGAGTGAACAAATTTGAAATTCGTGTGTAACGAAACAGAATTAACGGAACAGAATTGTCATATTTGAAGCATTACAATTTTGGTTTGCTTTTTATATTGCATTGAAATACCGTGCATAAATATGCAATTTAGAGAGGTTATAGTAACGATTTGTTACTTACTCGGTCTTTTGTTTATTATTGAAATGATTTTATTGATCATTTTATAACGATAACCATTATGGGACTTTTTCAAAAATATAATATCAAATATTTTCGAAACAAAACATAATTTAAATATAATTATACTGTTACCTAACCTTTTGGGCATATATAATACATAACTTATCGGACCAATAATTTCAAAAAATGAAATTTGGCAATTAATGGGTTAATTTGACACGAATTAAAATAAACAGTGGAAAATAGAATAGAAGAAAGCTGTACGAATATCGCATTGGCTTTGACCGAGAATCGGGTAGAAAATCGGGATTCGGAAGCCTCGGAGGAGCAAAGGGCAACAAGAGTCGAGGATGCCGCATCGCGTTAAGGGATTTTCCACGGGGAAAGCGCGAGTGGGTACACTGTCGCTGTTAATGGCGTTATTAAGAGGAATCCGACGGAGAGAAGGTGACGCGCAGGTGCGTACAGGGCGTTGCAAAAGGCGCAACGCGACCGCCGACGATTTTATCGAAGCCAAGGAAACCTGTTAGAAGAAGCGTTATTGCGATGCCCCGTGTATCTGTATGTACGATCGCTAATAAATTCCAGCAACTCTCTCGCCGCGCGGCTCCTCTCATTTTCCACAGCCAGCTTCTCTCTTCCTCCGCTTCTTCATCTTCGCAACCCCTTCCATAATCTAATCCCCGATTGAGTTTGCGTGTCTGGACAATGACGCGGGATATATCTTCGTATGTACCTTCTTAATATCGAATAAATAAACGCCGTTCGTTAAATACTTTCTCCCGTTCGTTGCCAAGCACCTTCGTCTCCGAGTACCTAGTTCGGATTTGCTTTTAAGGAAAGCAAGGAGGAAAAAGGGGAAAGAGACAAGACGAGGTGAAAAATCCAAACCACTGGGTAACGAATACCGAGAAACTGGACGTAAATCGAGCCGATATCCTCTTATTCCGCCATTGACCGCCGGCGCATCGATTGAGCTAATAAAGCCAAAGGAAGATCCGCGACGTTAATCCCGGTAATTACCGCGCTGGATATCGAGCTATAAAATATGCGCTCGTCCGGCATTACGTTTCAATTAAAATCGTCGTATCTTCGCGCAATCTCCGCACGTAGAAAACCTACACGGCCGTCCTCTAAATAACCGGCTGGCTGCGTTGCGCTCGCGTAACTCTTATTTCCCGCGGGCACGATACACGAAAGCCGATTGCCGTGGCGTTTATTAAACTTTGAGCCAGCGACGAAGAACGATCTCCATTAGGGTGGTGGACGCATAATCCGGCGCAAAAATCGCGCCCGTTTCATTAAGCCACGTGATCCCGATCGGCCACGCCGGCGCTGGCCAACCTCTCTCAAGGTGAGCCTATCGGGGATGCACGATCTCCTTTTCTTGCTCCCTTGAAAACAATTACCAGCCGGCCAGGCCGCGAATCGCGTTTCGTATACATAACGCCACGAGAGCCGCAACGAATCTTCATCGAGATACCGGCCTCTTCGGACGAGTAAAATATAAACGATCCTGGCATTTTAATTGCCAGAGCATTCGTAGCCCATGCTACGAGTCCCTCTCTTTTTCTCGCCGGCTCCACGCGACGAAGAAACCACGAAGAAACAACGAAAGAGAAAAAGGGAAGAGGGTTGAAAGTGGCGTTGCACTGTCCGCTGATTGGACCCCTCGATGCATCGAGATTGACGTGTTATTCATTTGCGAGCCCCTTTCGATCCGAAAGTGCGTAATACGCGGCCTCGTGGGCCTCGTGGCCCTCGAGAGCCCGTCGATCGTGGATCAATAGGCTGGAACCGTGCTCGTGAAAGAAAAGAAACGCACGGTTGTAAGGTAGATGAAATTCTGATTCTGCCGATGGCATCCGAGGATCGCCGCCTGCAGCGAAGGAAAATGGAGGCACCCGCGAGGCTCCATCTGTCTCGCGGATCGAGACGAGTTCGCTGAACCGAGATCTGGCCCGTCGGCATTTCGAATTTATCGCGTTAAAATCTGCTAATTAATCGATAGAGATGATTAACGGATTGTTAGACATATTTATGAAGACATCCGCGATCGTTTTCGCTGCACGGAGACACGTATAAGGGGAGGTTCGATCGAGGGCGTGGGAGGCGAATGAAGAAACCTCCTGTCGAGTGTGTCGATATGATTTGTTACCCGCTTCCCGCCTGGTTACCGTCAATGAGTAAAACGTAATTTACTACTTTCCTTGGCTAGCCGGACGTTCGTTCCGTTCGCGAGGCAACGGGATATTAAAAGAAAAGGAACAATTCGATCTTCCATATTTCATTTTTGCTCGAAAAAGCGTCGTTTGCTGAAAAAACTTTGAGAATAAATGGGAAACGAGGGAGGAAGATTGGAGAGACGTTTGAGAGAGAGAATAAATAGGTGGTCCAGTGTAACCGTTAGGTGGTACCGCCACGACAGTTACGTTAACGCGCGAGGTAACAATGGATCGCCGTAGTCGTCGCAATAACGAGATAACCATCCTACGTCACATATTCGCAGCATTTTTATTGCACATATATCAATGTTTAGCAACGCTACGAGACCGTCTTAGGAATGACGATCCTGCAACGCGTTGTCCCACTTCTCGTTCCAGCGGCCATTGAGCAATCCCGCGAGTCTCCGCGGAATCGTGAAACACGACCACCTTCGGGAGCGCCATTTTTATCGAGATAAATTGGTTAGGTTAGTCCCACTAATCGCGTCGCTAATTCGTTCGATTAAAAATACCTTTCTAGTCTTCCTTCCTAAACGAGTCGTCTTCATCTTCCTCTCCTGAAAATTCAAACTATCTCCCCCGAAAAGAAGCCTGCATTCACGGTGGTCGTAAATTTAATATTAAAATAAAATTCCAAAATCGATCCCGTTAGCAGAGACGCAAGAATGGGGCACAGTGAACATCTCTCACGGGACGACAGGAGGAATCGAAGTGGGCATCGCGACCTACTTAAACAACCGGCCGGGCGTTGTTCGGAGTACCGTAAACCCAGGCAAAACTGATAAAACCAGGTTTCAGAGATGAGCTCGCCTCTCTAAGCTTCGCACACTCGCGAACCCGATTTACAGTTACTTGGCCTACCCGCGAGAGACGTTCAACCCGCGTGTATACGCGAGGATGCCGCGTTATCATCGACTGATATCGGTCCTCGTGGAGAACGGACCTGTGCTCGCCTCGCTCCACGAATTCCCATTTGGCACGCGGTATTCGAAATGCCGCGAAATTGGCACGTGGCAAAACGTAAAACGTGAAAACGTAATAATGTCGTGGACAAATTGCATCGTCCCCATTTTACGTTTGCCGATTTTTCGTTTCTCAAAGGAGGGGAAAAATTGGAACGCGGAGGGCTGGAAGAGCACCGTTGTCTGGACCGATCGATCATTTCGCGTTCTCCCACGATTGCACTTTCGCCTCTCGATCCTCGGTCCCCCAGTTTCTCGCGGCGAAGCGGCGAGTTTCATGCAAATGGATGTTGCTTTCGTTTCAGAGGCGCGCGTACGACAGCCACGGACGCCGACCTGACAGGGATGCACACAAGTGCACACGTGACTTCCTGCACCGAACACGAGGCTGCACGATCACCGTGACAAGATGCGCGCGGGTACGATCGCGGCGTGGGCGTTGCGTTGCTTTCACTCGACAATACGCCGCGTTGCGTCCGGTAATTGGTATACATACTGATGGTCGGAAAGAGGCCCCCTGACTCGGCAGAAATGTTCAATTTCGCGCGAGCGGCGCGCGCGCGCACGCTCGGAAAAAAGGACGAGGATCGTGGTCCCCGGGGGCTCCAGGATATAGGTGTATAACGCGGAATGAGACTCGGCTGAGACTTTAGCAGCGGCAGCGGGACTTTAGTTGAACAAATTGGCCGGTGCATTAAATTTTAACGAACAGCGTAGGAGCACGCGTATGAATCAATTGTATGAAGTCATTTATTATTTAAATGGAGGCCATCCGTAATGGGCAGTGGTAATGGTAACAGGCCAGCTCTAATGATCCAGCGAATCAGCCGTGGTAATAATAAATACATCAGAAACAATATCTCGGCTACGTTCGTACCAGCATACCAGCTGTTAGTTACACGGTTTAGAACGAAATTATGCACGCGACCGTTTAAAGCCCCGCTAAATTCCAGGACTTCGACCAGCATCGTTTATTGCCAATAAATCCCCGAGTCGTAAATTAGTTTTGTTTCACCGTCCCGCGATCGCTCCCCTCCTCCTTTATATACCATCCTCGCGAAACTTTAATTACGATAGCCCATCCCTCGACGACCGCTTTCCCGATACTCCTCGGTCCCATTCGCTCGATCGATCACCCTCAGCCCACGCACCTATGCCCGAAAACGAGCGCCGAGATGCTTTTACGAGACACCAAAGCACGACTCTAAACCGACTAAAACACTGACCCCTCACCCGAGGGTACCTTCGTTTCTATTTTATTTCTCGCCCCGTGCGAGACGCGAGGAAACGAGCGTAGTACCTCCAGACGCAGACTTTCACGGTGCTACGTCAAATAAATCTTGCTTATACCGACTTTTCCCGCCGTGGAAACAAACAGATTGGACACACGATCGCAGGAGCGTCGCACGAGGGTGCACGAGGGGCACACGGCGTCCTTCCTCGAGTTCTTCCACGACCGCGTAGACCGTCGTGGGTCTCGGCCGCTCGTATAGTACCGATCTTCGCGGGGAAAGGCGATCCAACGGGGCCCGGGGAAAAAACGCGGAGAGAAGAGAAGAAGAGGCTGCAGGGCTTTTCGATAAAACTTATAGTCCTTATAAACCATCGGCGGGACAGTGCAGCGGCATGCGGCCTGCGCACGCAAGGGTAGGAACATGCACTTTATAATAATAGTAAAAATGACGCGACGGCGGCGGCGGCGGCGGCGCAGCATGCGAACTTCTTGCATGCAAATGGATTGCAGGTAGGCTCGTAGGTACCTCGGTATCCCGTGTGCAACACGTATATATACATTGCTCCGTAGCGACGCGTATTTCACCGGGCTACCAGACCATTCGGCGCGACCCGCTCTGCTCTTTCAGCCCGCCTCTTTCTCGAGCTTCTTTCGCCCCTTTCCGCTCCGCCGGCTTTATGCGCCGATTATTGAAATAATTGTAACGCCTACAGCTGTCGCGCGCCAACACCGCAAACCGGGCTTTACGGGGTAATCATTGTCGCGCCAATACGACCGCTCCATCTTTACGACCCCCGTTATTTATTTCGGCGCCCGAACCAGCTTCGAACCGGACGTTCCTTCCGAGGCCTGCAGTTCCTTCGCGAAACTCAAACACGGATTCGTGCGTTAAGTTGTCGTTGTTATTACTGCGAATTTTATTCTACGTGATAGTAATTGGTCGCTTATTAAGTTTCATTTGAGTAGGATCTCGTGTAGCAATACGTTTGCGAATTTAATAAGTCGGTGATCGAAGTTAGCATTTGAAGAAAGATTCGCGAATTAAATCGTTGTCGTAACGAATTGAGTCCTGAATGATACAGTACCTGGTTGTCAATTAAATTTCGTTTAGACACAACGACATATATTCGATTTATAAATTTAATAATTTCGTGGTTTAAAAAAGATTCGTCAGTACGCAATAAAAGCCTAACTCATTAAAGAGATTTGTAACTTAAGTTGTCACTGTCATGACGAATTAGGTCCTGAATAATAGACTACCTGTTTGGCAATTGAATTTCATTTACATAGAACCTTATATTCCATTTATAAATTTAATAATTTCGTGATTTAAAAAAGATTCGTGAGTACCCATTAAAAACCTAGCCCACTAAAAAGATTTGTAACTTAAGTTGTCATTGTCATGACGAATTGAGTCCTGAATGATAGAGTACCTGGTTGCTAATTGAATTTCGTTTACATAGAACCTCATATATTTGATTTATAAATTTAATAATTTTGTGATTTAAAAAAGATTCGTAACTTAAGTTGTCGCTGTCATAACGAATTGAGTCCATAATGATAGAGTACCTGGTTGCTAATTGAATTTCGTTTACATAGAACCTCATATATTTGATTTATAAATTTAATAATATTGTGATTTAAAAAAGATTCGTAACTTAAGTTGCCATTGTCATGACGAATTAGGTCCTAAATGATAGAGTACCTGATTGCCAATTGAATTTCGTATACATAGAACCTTATATTTGATTTAGAAATTTAATAATTTCGTGATTTAAAACAGATTCGTCACTACCCTATAAAGTCTAGTCCATTAAAAAGATTCGTAACTTAAGTTATAGCTATCATAACGAATTGAGTCCTGAACGATAGAGTACCTGGTTGCTAATTGAATTTCGTTTACATAGAACCTCATATATTTGATTTATAAATTTAATAATTTTGTGATTTAAAAAAGATTCGTCAGTCCCCATTAAAAGCCTAGCCCATTAAAAAGATTCGTAACTTAAGTCATCATTGTCATGACGAATTGAGTCCTGAGTAATAGAGCAATTAGTTGCCAATTAACTCCATTTACAGAGGATGTCGTACATAGCGAAACTTGCAAATTTAGTAATTTAAATACAAATTTGGAAAATAACCTCGGTATAAATACACCAAGTTCCGATATCTATATCAAAGCTACAACTACCAATCTACCAATCAACATCTGCCAAATACAATATTCGCGGACAACCTCGATTAAAGTGTCTCCATAAAAATATATTTCTATCTCGACAAAAGCCCACACCGATTTTGACCAAGATCCTGTATGCACCTTCGACAACAGCAAAATCAACCTTCTCGACCTAATCTCCTTTATCCAGTCCGTAAAAACCAAGCTCCAACGTATTTAGCCCTGCAGCAAGGTCCTCGAAGCCACCCCTTCGATAAGCGTCCAACGCGTTGTTAAAATCCGTTGTAAGCCGAACCCGTCTGCGGAAAGTGTATTTCACGAATGATCCTAACCTATGTCGCGTAAATATCGCGATGTACACTCTCGCGATCGGCTGTTGGTCGCCTTCGCTATACGTGACATCGCGAACGCTATTCAGACGCGTCACGCGCCATCGAACGCGTCCGAGAAGATACCCACGCGTACCCCCTCGAGCTTCCTCTTCGCACTTGGGATCTGTAGATCTCGATATCGAGAAGAAAGAAGAGCGACAGGGTGGTACGTACATAGTTGTCGAGAGGGGCCTACTCGGTTGTCGCGATGTAATAAGAGCATCGTCTGCTGCAGTTGGATTGGAGGATGGTGAGTTGACACTCGGGAGGAATGCGGGTCTGGCTATAACGTAATAGGTCCACTTTCTCCAATACATACGCGAAGATAGGTCACGCGAATTTTCGTTATGGGCTGGATGTAGATCCCCACCTACAAATGGGATTATGTGGATCGTGTAACGCGTTGGGATCGAATTGGAGAACAGGATGGAACATTGTAAACGTTGAATCACTGCTAACTATTCGATAGGAATATTTTGTACGTAATTTACGTGAAAAGAATGGAGTGTTCTAGAATTTATTCTGGAATTCGAAATATGGAGGCCTGAAACTATGGATTTTATTAAGGGATTATAATGAAAAGAAATAGTAGTCAGTGGAAGCGATGGAAAAATTGTATAGATGTTTATTAACATTAGAACTACCAACCCAGTCAAATTGACTGGTCCCAGAATTTTCTTTTTTGCAATCACCGAACACATACACCTGATTTAAGAATAAAATTGGTATTAACTGGTATTAAGGAAGAACTGTAATCAATATATTCACTCATATTCATCGTACCGCTGAAATTACTATAATCTGTACACGTTATAGTTAGGTAGCCATTAAAGATCGGTAGTTCTAGTGTTAAACGGGTGAACAGTTAGAACTGGTCTGTCTGTTTAGGACCATTCAGGTTAAAAGACGTCTCCATAAAACGGGAGACAAAAGACAAAAGATAAAACGCAGGGAAAGGGATTGCCCCTATATCGCTAAAATGTACAGTTTATTTAAATATTTAGTTTCTACTACAAAAGATTTTAACGCTAAACCAGGATCAATCGAATAATAGCTAAATGAAAAAGATGGAAGAAATATAAGCTCAATGATAATGGTTTCAGAGAAAAGAATCTTTAAAAATAATTAAAAATTCTTAATAAAAATCTAGGATTTAGATTAGACCGAGCAGAGCCTCTATTATTCCTATCCTCTGTCAAATGCCTACCCTATAGACCAGTTCTATATAAGTATAATAACTCCATACGATTTCATGGACAATTGGAAACGGTTCAAGTAGACTTCTCGAGCATCCTCCGCCAACGTGTTCCATCCACGGGCACTCGCGAACAGCTGCAGGAATGAAAAGGAAGCAGCAGGACCGGTGACGAGTATGCCATGAAAATGGAATACTTGGACATCGCGAAGCATGCTAGGTGATAAACGTTCGAATTAACGCTAGCAGGGAAAATTCGTACTCGTCGCACGTTATTTTTACCCAGGCTGTGAGCCAGAGGCTCGAGACTTACACGGTACTCGCGGTCATTGGCGCATGGCGGGCACGGATAAAAGTGAACAAGAGTGAAACGACCAGCCTCCACCCCACGGCGCGGTAATCGCGCGTTAAAAGGCATTTAAACACCGGAGGCATTGCACATCGTCGAAAATACCGGACACCGGTCACTGCGCTTACGCGTGCGCGGTTAATTGATCGAACTCACGCGATTTCGGTATTTACGACCGTTTCGCGTTTGTACGCGGAACCACTGCCACGAGTTGCACGCCGGTAGGTGGTTAAGACGCGCAACGTACCCACTGGATACCGATTTTCGGAACGAACGATCCATCGAACCACCGCGTGCACGTCGAGTAATTCCTCCAGCGCCGATTAAACACCGCCTCGAGGATGTTCGACACCTGCGGGATTCGCTTAAACGCCTCGGCCACTAACGTCATTCGCGCGAGGATGCAACGTCGAAGAATGTCCCGACCGAGTAATGTCGATGGTTCACGGTGGTCCGCCATTCTAAGCGCAGAAGCGATCGTAAAGGTGAAAAATCTCGTGTCAACGCTTTCCCAGTCATGGTCACGACCATGGCAAGCCTTCCATCGACTCGTCGATGGAACTCTGACGACTCTGACGTCCAGAGAGAGGAGCTCCTGGTCGTTTGGACGCGAGTCGAGTTTGAAGAATGTGTTTCCGGAGTGGAACGATGCGGAGGGAACGGTGGACGAGGTGTCATCGTGATCGACGATGATTCTTTCCCCGCCTCGACGCTTCTACTACCTCGAGGATGTCCTCCGCAGGAGCTACCGATCGTCAGAAACTGCGCTTTCGAACGTTGCATAACTCACCACCATTATTTTGGCAGGGAGTATTTATCGTCACTAGGTCAGTCTTAGTTGGCAACGATTAGCAACGGACGATTCATTGAGGAAGGTTGCGTATAGTAGACTGTATTTTAGTAGAACTCTCAAATAACTCTCCTGATCTCTCTTCGTGACTGCTCTGTCGGTGGTTATGTATTTTTCATCTCTGTACTGATTGACTGCGAATATTATTGGGGGTGTATCCTAGCTCCAGCGTCTTTCGGTGGTGGTGGTTGTTTAAACAATCTGAGTCTCCATGCCCGTCGTCTCGGGAGTGATATATAGTTGTTTGCTAGGGTTTACCCAAGTGGAGGCTTAGGTGACAATGAGTGTAGAAAAGTCAAGGGGCGTTGACAATAAGGACATAAAGCAGTCCTTCACTTGATCTGGAAAATTGCGGTCCTAGGGCCGCATCACTGGTACTTGTAAAACTTTAGAGCCTTCACACAGTCTATTCTACACAAAGGATGACCGGAGTGCCGAAAACGATCTTTCACGGATTAACAGGGAGTGTAGAAATTGGAACTCCATGGGGCTCAATCTTGAACCCCAATCTCGCGAAAAAGGGAGATAATAAGCTTTGGAGAAAGAAATCGAAGGATCCTGCTAACAGCTTGTCAAAAATAATCATACACGTGCTTCGATGTAACGAATCCGCGGACCAATATCCCTCGTGTTCCGTTTCGAGACATTATTCATCGTTTCTGCCAGCTGTCGGCTGGGTGGTACTCGCGCGTACTCCCACGAAGTGTTTCCGCTACCGTGGGTGGATTATATTATGCAATTTCACGGACAGCACCGGCGCGATGTAAGCGCATGGGATTAGGATTGTAGCAGCGTATCAAAGGAAGCGACCACGTACTACGCTGGCGTGTACGCCGGTAGCTTGCCGCGGCTTGTAATCGTTGGATGCTGGAAATACAGTGGATGCGGGAACACCGGTCGAAAGATAAATTTTGTTCGCGATAATCGGCGCGACCATCCGCCACTGCGTTTGTATAATTTGATATCCTCGATACCGCCGGCAACCCTTCCAGCCAAACAACGTGCTTGGTCGATGACTGTGTTGGAATCGCGCGAATAACGATAAAGCACGGAACATCGTCATGGGCGAGGACCGTGCCAACTTTCATGGCTGTTCCATTTTAGGGTCTCTGTGTGCACGATACGTATCGTAAAGGGTGTTTCGTTATACGCCAGACTTATTTCGAGAATCGATCGTAAATGTAAACATAGGTATGACATGTCTTCCTTCGTTCAGTAGATAAATCCGATTTTTATCATTTTGGGACTGTTGAAAATAAAATACGTCTTAACGTATCGAATATATAAAAATTAATCGAAGAGGTTCCGGGAATGCGTGAAGTGTTTATTTCACTCGTTAGATAAGAATTAGGAGACCAGGACGAGCTGCAATCGCATACCTTTTTCTCTTCCTCGGTTTAGGAGATATTAAGTGATTCATGGACACCTCTCCGATTTTTATCATATCCTAATGTGTTATCAGGGACACTATCCTGAACGATTGTTTCCTATATTTACCGAGACTTGGATTTAGTTTCCGTGGGAATGAAAGTCTTTAGCATGGGTGGCGAGCACGTGTGAATTGAGAGGAACGAAGGTTTATGCTAGGTGTCGATCGCGAGTGAGTGATTCTAGGAATGTGCTAGAGGACTTGGGATACATGACGCCATGGAGAAAAATTATGTGTTACACGTTAAACCTTTACCGAATATTATAGTTTCGCTATTCACTAATTCCTTCCGCGAACACGTGGAATTCGAACAATAATAATCCTTACGATTTCCGAGATATTCAGTAGACATTCCCCTGTTTATTGCACGAGTGTTGGGGATCATAGTGTCGTTCGAATTTCTCGGTTCTGGCAGTGAGATATAAATCTAATTAAACCTGAAACTAATTTCACGCGTGCAACCAACCCTCGAAGTACCTGCCACCCCTATTACTCTATAGCACTCTGTTGGAACTCGGATTTCAATATACAACACGGGTTCTAGCAACGAGGCTACGTTGGAAAAATACAAGTCGGTGGAGAAGAAGAAACAAAACTGAAACTGACCTTTCGCAAATTTTATAGATGCTTATATATTGTTAGTTTTTGGTGGGATGAAAATGACCATTGGCCCTTAGTGAAAGTAGGAATGAGTCAATTGTTTTTGGAGTCTGAAATTGGTCTGCGTTTATCAGTCAGGCCCTACTAGTGACTAAGGGCCAACGAATCGCTAGTCATCCAACAATCCTTACGATTTCCGAGATATTCGGTAAACATTCCCCTGTTTATTGCACGAGTGTTGGGGATCATAGTGTCTTTGAAATTTCTCGGTTCTGGCAGTGAGATATAAATCTAATTAAACCTCAAACTAATTTCACGCGTGCAACCAACCCTCGAAGTACCTGCGACCCCTGTTACCCTATAGCACCCTGTACGCTATTCTCTCGACAATAACACTTAGCAGCATGAGAAAAAGCGACGCTCGAGTTAACATCTGTATTAAAATTTACTCGAGTATCTGCGAGACGCGGATTTATAGGTAAAAGCGAGAACCCGTTCGATCTTAATGCGAACCCTATTATTCCAACGCGAAATACGACCGACTAACTCGAAATAAGAAAGTCTCGCGAGACAAATGCGAACCTCTCGATTCAGCACCTGTGCTGCGTCTGGAAACGTCACGATGGTATTGAATTTTATTGCAGATTCACCGATCTCGACGGTGAAATTGGCCTCTGAGAACAAGGAGCCAGTCAGATGCTTTCACTGAACCGCGTCCTCTAATCGAGCAGCAATCGCGGGTAAGAGGGACACACGCTGGTGAAAAACAAACAGATGGTGGATCATCGACGATTTTGCTTTCCTCCATGGAGACCTTTCTTCCCGCCATTAACCGGCATGCATGGGAACCGTTAGGTGAAAGGGAATCACGCCGCGGTGCACGGTAAATCGAAGAAACTCTTTCGCCGATTTCCGAGCCACGAGATCGTCTCGCAATGCACCGCTAAGTGGGTGCACACCTTCGATAGAGACCAACCACGATAATTTACGAGGATCGTGTAGTTATTCCACTCGTATTCCAGTGGCCCGGAATCGGCCGATCGGCCCAGTTCTTTCTTTTCACCTTCGAACGCGAAAATTCCCGTTACCTCTCACGCGAATTCCAACGTTTACCTTCGACTAAACAGACCGGTGCTTTATTCGCGTTGCACGATTCTTTGCTAATTCGACGACTCCAGACGACCTAGATTTTTATTCCATAATTTATTATTCAGATATTTTATTCTGTTGGAAGTTAGATACGCCCATGCAACGATGACGACAGGCCTGTTAGAGGTTGCAGGCTAATACCGACCTTTGGACATCAAGGGGTCGGTTTTGCGGGTTTCAAAGGGCCTGCTGTCCCTCGGAGCTCTTCACTCGCAAATCAGGAACAGTACGGATATCTTATATATTGTGACCCGCAGTGGCATTAAAAAAGACTCTAGTATTTTATTTCTATATTGCATAAAGTGTATAAATTTCACGTACAAGTAACCATCCTATAACACGGTAGATAGGTTCCTAGAAAATGCCGTGTTGTGTGAAACCGTGTTTTACGAGACCCAGAGCCAGTACAAAAAGGGGGGTTACGTTCCGAAAATTTACTAAAAACACTTTTTTTTTTAATTCTATATAAACAGTTTAATTTTTATTGAAAATATAAATGTATCTACAATGCAAAACAAGGAAAAAAAACAAAAATATTATTTTAATTTAATGCAACTTTAATTTAATAAATTTCTTCGTCGTCACTACTCATGTAGAAGTACAGTGTAGTACAAAGGTTTTCGCAATTTTCTTATTGTGTTAGAGCGAAACCGTGTTATAGGATGCCGTGTTGTAGGAGGGCTACCTGTATATTAAACCTTTATAAATACAATTGCTGTATAACTGAATACGGTTACTTCCCTGCACGTTAATCATTTGGCTATTTCCTCCACGAAATTCCCAATATATTCCATTTAAATACGTGACTCGTCTCGTTGGTTTATAAATTTTTCTAAAATCTGTATCCACTGTTATAGTATTTGCTATCGATATTAACTCTTTGCACTCGAGAGGTGAGTCTGAGTCACCGTTTAATAAAATTCCGAAGATCCATGATAATTAACATATCAAATCTAAACTAACCTAAGATTGCATGGAATGTCGAAATAAAATAATTTTAAGTCTTAACCCTTTGCACTCGAGAGGTGAGCTTCAGTCACCATTTCATAAAATTGGGGAGATCGATATTAATTAATATATCAAATTTAATATAATGTAACAGTGTGCGAGGTATCGAAATCAAATAATTCTATAATTTTATTATTATACGATTCTTTATTTACTGTTCAAAAAAATATCGTCAGTCCTTTAGTAAAGAATCTTTGATTTTCTACTTTTCTCTAGCGAAAAAATCTTCGAGTGCAAAGGGTTAATTTATACCCGATTCCTTATTTACCGTTTCACAAATATCCTCGAAGTTACAGCAGAAAGTCTTTGGAATTGCTATTTCTCTGTAATGAAAATAATCACCGAGTGCAAAGGATGAACCCTTTTAATCAGAATTTAATCAGATTCTAAAGATCGTTGTTAATTAATATCTCGAATTCAAAATTGCCCAACAACGCGTGGAATATCGAGGTAAAATAATTCTACGTCTTATTATTAATTTGCATACGATTTCTTATTTACCGTTTTGAAAATATCGTCGATTTTATAACAGAAAGTCTTCGAATTACTATGTTCCTGTAACGAAAAGATCGCCGAGTGCAAAGGGATAATAGCTTCCGCATATAGTTTCGCCGATTTTTTCGCCGATTTTCAGGTTAAATTTACGCAACGGCGAATTACGCAAGAGAGTAAACTTCCGAATGATATAACCCGCAAACATAAATCCGGGATAAGTAAGGTAAACGTCGATAAAGCGAAATAAAGGCCGATACGTGCTCGGCGAGAGCGAATTTCAAGGTAGGCCAAGCAAAAATGGAAGCGAGGAGGCTCGCGAGGTCTCCTGACTGGCATAAATTCAAGGCAACTCGATTTTATCCCGTAATACCGAAATTTATGGGATAACGAATATCCATTGATATCTGCGAACGTGCGTGCGTGCGTTCTCGTGACTTGTAAATTCAGAATCGCGAATACTTGTGCAATGGTCGTCCATGAAACCGACAACGCGTGTAGGATAAATCGGAAATATATTATTACGATCTAAATACAGGTGTATAGTGATTGCAAATTGGTATAGGCACTTCTTTAACTCCAAATGTAACCTTAGCTGGAAACTCTAGGAATCCAACGACGATGTGAATACCGATCTTTGTCACTGTCAATTTGATACTACCACTGTTAGACCATAATCTATTGTCTTCAATAAGAAGTATGATTAAAAATACGTACACGTGTATGTGTGTGTGTATGTGTGTGTACCATATATATATCGACTGTAACCATCGTGACGCTCTATTTTTAAGCCAAGAAAGAAGTAAACGAGTATATCGTGAAATATTAAATTTATATGAACAGACTCAGTGGAACCAGTTAGCTCTTTGGATTTGCGAAGAAAAGAGAGACTTGTCCACGTTGAAATAGTGATTGCAAATAGGTATAGGGACTTCTTTAACTCCAAATGTAACCTTAGCTGGAAACTCTAGGAGTCCAACAACGATGTCAATACCGATCTTTGTCACTGTCAATTTGATACTACCACTGTTAGACCATAATGTATTGTCTTCAATAAGAAGTATGATTAAAAATACGTACACGTGTATGTGTGTGTGTATGTGTGTGTACCATATATATATCGACTGTAACCATCGTGACGCTCTATTTTTAAGTGAAGAAAGAAGTAAACAAGTTTATCGTGCATTATTAAATTTATATGAACAGATTCTGTGTAACCAGTATATCTATTTGCATTTGCAAAGAAAAGAGAGACTTGTCCACGTTGAAACTGAACCTAAAACATCCTCAGAGTAAGACGGTTGCTATTTGCTAAGACGTCGTCCAGAACGCTTGACCTCTAAACGCATATTCTAAGGGAAAAGGAATAAAAATGTATAAAGAAACGAATATATCAGAATCTTCTATTTCTGTAATTTATATCGTTACTTCAGCTATAAATCGCCTGCTTTCTCAAAGGATCAGCGAATTTGCACCGAATTTGCTAATCTCTGCCAAAATAAAGTACGACACTGGAGGCCGCGTCTCTCCGTTAATGCCAAGCGTCTGCCAGGCCTCACGCCCCGTTGAAGAATCCGCGAGATCCAGCCGCGAAACCCATTTCCGAGGCTGGGGAATTCGCGTTTGCAAAATGAATTACCACGTATTAACGCGTTGCACGTCGGGACGCGTGTGTACGCCGGCTGCAATCGCTCATAAGACGCATTAACGCCGACTGACGCGTCTCGTGCATACCCACCGGTCGTACACCTGCTTTATTAACGCGGCCGTATCTTCTAGAACCGGTAGAGGTCGCGTAGAGCGTGCACCTCTCAGTGCACCTCCGGTTCTGCTCGCGCAGACTCTCGCGAGCCTCGCCTAACAAACTCAAAGGAAAAAGAAAAAAGAAAAGAGAAAAAGGAAAAAAAGGAGGAGAAAAGAGGGAAAAAAGGAAAAAAAAAAAAGGACCGCGTTAAATTATCGGCATAGCCGGTGTCACGCGGTTCTCGCGTGTATATTTTAGAGCCGAGCCCGGTTTCCTCGGTGATCTCTCCACGAATACGTGGCCGGTGTTACCGTGAATGCATCGCCTGGTGCAACGCTGCACCTATAACGCCGGCCTTTTGTACGATCATAAATCGCGGGGCGGGTGAAAAATCTCGGGCTTATTCGCGCCGGCGGATCGGATGTCCGGGGAATGTTTATCCATTTACGGTTTCCCTGATAATTTACCCTGGTCGTTAGCGAGCGAGCGATTTTTACGCGCGCGATACGTGTCCGGCCGGTGGAGTTACAGGTGATTCGCTTCCCGTGAGCTTCATCGGGCATACAGTGGGAATTTACGGGGACGTCGTTGGGGTAACGCGATGGGATATATTTCGCGCAGGCTAATTGTTTGACGCCGATGTGTTCGTGAGGCGAGTTAGGGGTGAGACGCTGCAACGTGACGCAGGAATCGAGATTAACGGGGATTATCGGGGTATTAACGCTAAACGCACCGACAATTTATGTATACCTATTTCCAACCAACCGGTTAAATGACCGGTTCATAAATAAATGCCTCGGCTTTTACGATTGAACGCGGATAATAACCAATTTAGCGCAGGCCACGAGAAACAAACAAAATAAGTTTTAGATAACAACGAGGGGTATTCAAGTTTTTCGTTTCAGTTTCGTTCTTAACAAGAATGCGAGACGAAGGGTATATAATGGCCTTGTAGAGGGTAGATATGGTGGTTTGGTGGGGAATATTAACCCTTTGCACTCGAGAGGTGACCGTCAGTCACCGTTAGATAAAATTTCGAAGAACGATATTAATTAATATGTCAAATTTAAGATAATATAACGGTGTGCGAGCTATCGAAGTTAAATAATTCTACGTGTTAATTATTATTCGATTTCTCATTTATTATTGAAAGAAATATTGCCAGATTTATAGCAGAAAATCTTTGAACTCCTACTCATCTTTAGCCAAAAGATCGTCGAGTGCAAAGGGTTAAGTGCCTCGTTTCCTCGTTGCAATTTCTCAAATTAAATTATCGTATCTCAGGGTCCAGACGAAATTTCGTGATTTCTGACAACTACACGATGTCTCATTTAACGTGTAAAGAGGTAAATTTCATTGAGGAAAATTTCATGGGAATCGATTTAATTTCAGAGTAACGGGAGCTAATCTTTGGTAGCTAGGAAAAATTGATGAAAAATCGTTTCTCGCGATTGCGATAGGTTAAACAACGAACGTTGGAATTTCGCAAACGCTAAACACCTCGAATACTTGCAAAATGCGACAGATCCTCGGTCGAACCGCTGCTCCGCGGATTTTAGAGCCTCGGCTCTTGAGGAACGATTAATCTACGCTCGCGATACACCCGAGGAAGCAGTATCCTAGGAATTTCAGCATCCTCTGGAAACGCGTACCGAACGATTTTCCTCTCAGCACATTAGCCGACGCTTTCGAAACGACCGACACATTCTGAACATACCTCGGTCTCTCCATCAAAATTCTCTAAATGCGCGTTACTCAACGTCTTCCTATTTTTCGATATTATTCCATCCTTACACTCGAGAACGTCTCGGATATCGGGAGAATGGAAAGCAAATTTACCTTTGGAATCGAGGCCAAAAAATAATTACAGACATTTCTAAAATACTATATCGACCATTTCGAAAATCCAACCTAACTCAACAAGCTAACACAGAGCCAGGAGGACCACCGGTATCCGTTCAGTTCCTTCGAAATCTCCCACGGAAACCCATTCTCACACATCTCTTCCTCGATTCCTTATCACGCAGTGTACCCTGAAATTGGACATCGCGGGATACATCTCTAGAACAACGCATACACGCGAAAGGAGGAACAGCCTATTTGCATTAGGAATAAAGTTGAGATGCGTTGAAACTCGGATTGAGAACGTTATAGACCGATTCATCATCTGTAATACATCTCGGAACGCTTCTATACACAATACGAGTTCTGCAGTGAGGGTATGCTGGAAAATACGATAACTATGAATCGGCAGAGAAGAATAAGAACTGCCCTCGTACAGTTTTCGAAGATGCTTATATATTTTTACTTTTCGGTGGGGTGAGAATCACCATTGGCCCTTAGTCAAGGTAGGAATGAGTAAGATGTTTTGAACTCTGACGTTGGATTGTCTTTATCGACTAAATCCTTTTAACCCTTTGCACTCGACGACTTTTGGCCAGAGAAGAGTAGAAATTCAAAGATTTTCTACTAAAAAGCTGACTATAAGCAGTCAGACTTTTTAAGCAGTAAATAAAGAATTGTACAATAACAGAATTGTAGAATTATTTGATTTCGATACCTCGCACACTGTTACATTGCATTAAATTTGATATATTAATTAATATCGATCTTCCAAATTTTATGAAATGGTGACTGAAGCTCACCTCTCGAGTGCAAAGGTTAACCCTTTAACTACTGTAGGCACCTAAAGGTGTTCAAAAGTTTCTTTAACTGCTAAATTCTAAGTATGTATAGTAACGAATTACTAAGTTACATTATATTACATTACATTACATTATAAAATAGAAATAAATAAATAAATTTTGATTATTATTTGAATATACAATCATTGCTCAGAAATGCACACCTAACAAAAAGTTCCAACATAATTGGTGTACATCGCAAATGGATTCCTACTGTATGGTACAGCTGGTGCGTTTCAAAGTAGTTAAAGGGCTAATGACTAAGAGTCAAAGAACTGTTGGTCATCCAACAGATGCAACGACTCGAATGATCCGTAAACCACTATTGGTGCTTCATAAATCACGCGAATCGCGACAATAAGACGTTACCTGGACCACTTGTCCAGTTCATCCAGACTAACCCTGTCAACGACTCGAGGAAAAGGTCGAAAGGCGTTCCAGTTGCTTCGCGTACCCTCATCGTGTCGTTATTTTCCATTTCCTAGAAATGATTCTAGACGAGGTACCCCATGAAGCTAGACGAGGTACCGTGAAGAAGGAATCGATCAAATTGTACGCAGGAACGAAGGCGAGCGAGAAAGCGAGGAAGAAGGACGGGAAGAGAAGAGGAAAATAGGAGAGGATCGGTCAATCACGGGGAGAGGAAGATATACGCGAAAACAAGCGGTTACTTCATCGAAGAATTCCTATCTCGGCGAGGATCCGTGGTAACCGGCCATCCTCGTTTGACGATTCGAATCCTCGTTTCGCGTGTTCGATAATCATCTTAACGCGGAACATCGCGCTGCTCGGCGCGCGTACACGCGCGAGCGTGTACCCGATTGCACGCGGCGGGGTTGTCGAACCTGGCAGCGCGAGATCCCGCAGTTTCCACTGGCGGAAGTGCGAACCCGGCGTTCCTGCGGCCGCCGCGGCGCGCTGGCAAACTTTGATTACCCGGCGCTGGATCGTCGCCGCGAGGATGCCGATTCGCCGTTCGCCGAACGAATATCCGGGGAATTCCATTTATAGATAACAGTTGGCTTTTCAAGCAAGTTTTCTCTCAATACGAACGATTGTTCGCGGTGGAAACGCTGGTTAGGGTACCGTTACCGAAGAATGTCCCTCGCCGAGGAGGTGGAGGAAGATTGGCGAACGGTAAATTAAGTTTACGATGAAGCCGAGGCTTCCTGAAGAAGACGGAGAATAGATTACTCGGAAGACGTTTATTAAGTATGCGCGAAAAATCCAGCATATTTGTGCAAACGGTAATTCTTCGTACCTCGTGGGTAATTGAAGAGTATTGGTGAAGCGTCGAAGAAATCGGATTCCACGTTTCAATCGATCCTGTTGAGGTAATGTTCATTCTCTGCATTCATGCCCAAACACCCAAGGCCCGAGTCAAGGGGACCATGGTTTATTTCCTTATTACCACTGTACCACGACGAATCGCGAGAAATCGCGACGAATCGCGACGAACCGCGGCGAATCGGAAGGAATGGAGAAAAATCGCGAGGAATTGCGAGGAATCGTAAGGAATAGCAACTAATTGCGACGAATCGTGACGAATTGCGACGAATCGCGAGGAATTGCAAGGAATTGCGACGAATCGCGAAGAACCGCGAGGAATTGCAAGGAATTGCGACGAATCGCGAGAAATCGCGAGGAATTGCGAGGAATTGCGACGAATCGCGAGAAATCGCGAGGAATTGCGAGGGATTGCAAGAAATCGCGACGAATCGCGACGAACCGGGAGGAATCGCAACGAACCGCGTTGAATTGACAATTGCGACGAATCGCGAGGAATTGCAACGGAACGCGAAGAATCGCGAGGAATTGCGACGAATCGCAAGGAATTGCGAGGAATCGCGAGGAATTGCGAGGAATTGCAAGAAATCGCGACGAATCGCGACGAACCGGGAGGAATCGCAACGAACCGCGTTGAATTGCGACGAATCGAGAGGAATCGCGACGAATCGCGACTGAATCGCAATTAAACAAATTACGGCGGGAAAAATCGGGCAGCCTCGATTCAATTTTCCGTGCAGTCTCGCTTATCCGTCCCCTCGCGAAACTGGCCCGTTCGAACGGTTGGCAATCGATCAGAGTTGTGGATGAAAACGCGGACGTTCGCCGGGTCCGCGGTCGTTGCATTCGAGCTTTATGATTCATCCGCGCAATTGGCGATCGTTACGGCCCAATCGGCCGTCTTTGCGTCACGAAATTGCATAACGGCGGACAGAAAGGAACGACGAGTTTTACAGCGATTTCAATTATTCGCGTGATTTATGGCCCGATTTATATCGCGGCCATTGATTGAAAATGGCCAGACACGACGAAACGTAACCGGCTGTCGATCGGTCCGGGCCCCAAACCAGCCGCTCGTTATTCCCACGGTCGGACGCGGAGGAAATAACGGGAACATCCTCGCGATGATTACGATAATGTTAAAACATGGCCAGCTCTCACTAAATTAATGACTGCCCATGCTGGTACGGCCTATTCGTTCGGGGCCTGCTGCCGGCCAAGGTTATCGAACTTCTGGCACCCATCCGCGGGTTCGTTGCCGCTAATGGCCCTGTCGTCTGTCGCCACTCGGTCTCGGGATCCTCTTGAAACCAAAGTCTTGTTCCTTTGTTCGCGCACCATCGAACGGAAGGGACAATAGAGAGATTTATAAAAATACGCGACAGAGAGCAAGATCGATGACAAAAATGGCGACTAACGCGCCGAATTTTAATTTTAATTTCTAAATTAAAATCCTGCCGACCTTTTATCAGACATATACCCCTTAACGACCCTATACGTGTGCGTGTTTTCCATTTGATTAGCGACTGAATCGGACTGAATATTCGACACGAGTCGATACGATTCGATACGAGGGAACGAAACGGATCCGGATCGAGCTTACATTTCGCAAAGGCGTGAGCATGGCAAAGAGAATCGGTCTCGCCTCGTTACAGCGAGATCGGCTTTAGTCATCGCTAACGAGCGATTAGCCGACATTGGCGCTCAGGAGCGAAGAATCTGACGGTAACGAGGTCACGAATAAGTACTCCGACGACGTTTCGCTTTCGTTATCGCGCATCGCCGGCTAATTACGTAAGCTGCTCGACAGAGAACAGCACTTTGCGCGAGTAAAACGCGAGCATTTCGCGCAGCGATAACCATTGAGAATCTCGAAAGCCGAGTAGCCACTCCGTCGAGCAAAAGGATCAAACTTCCTCGCTGATGTCTCGACAAGCTTCTCGCATTATTTCATCCGATCAGCTTCCGTCGTTTTCCTTTTGCCATTTTATTCCCTTCGCCATTACTCGTCCAAGGACGACACCTGAAATCTAGTTTCTCGTCCCGACCGATCTCACCACCGGTTTCTTCCACGTCTCCTACCAACATGCCACCTCTCCTGCGAGCCGTCTATTAAGAGAAACACGAGACGTTGGAACGGTGACCGGAGATGGTACTCGGGATGCACGAAGATTGGAACCTTTCGGATAATTTCCCGCGATTGGTCGTGTTCCAGGCGAATGTCAGACATTCGCGCAGACACACGGCTGCGGGAATCGTTGGATCGTGGATCATTTTCATCGCGGCTCGGAGATGGCCTCGGACAGCCGCGGCCAACTACCCCGATTACACCTGAGAGTTACGAGACCCGGATTCCTGACGCAATCGTCTCCTCTCGTAACAGCGAGCAGCCAGGAATTCCTCGATCAGTCGAATCGGACAGTCTCTCCTCGAGTGCCGGAAATTCCAGGCTAACCAGCCACGGAGATTCGTTCGCCGAGGCCGATCGCGCGAACCTTAGATCTAACCCGGATCGCCGTTAGGTGAAACCGATTTGTTACCGCGTGCACGATACGAATAATAGATCCTACTGATAGCCATTTCGTGCTCGGAGCACAAAAATCCATCGCGATTATCGATCCGTAGAGCCATTAATAACCCGTCCGCTGTCAAATCGATTATGGCGCGATCTTGGCACACGCGCCATCCCTACGGACCTCGGTACCCGGTCTTCTCCATCCGTGTCATTCGCGACGAACGAAAGAACGTAAGCGGAAGCGGTAACGTCGAGGAAGCTGTACATATTCGACGTAATCGGTGCAATTAACCGGTCGACCATCTCGCCGTGAAGCAACCTCGCGATGCAGGTCCTGGACCGGAGTTGCCTCTCGAGCTTCTTCGAACTAATCGCGGAGTGGTAGCCGAGTCTTATGCAATTGACGTAATCGGCCGAGGGAATGTGTTCGGTTTTTACGAGCAGCAGGGCCATAATTACTCGCGCCAAGGAATACCCTCTTCCTGTGTGAAAGCCCGGCACTAACTGTCCGCGCGGTGCAGAGGAAGAGGCATTAATCGCGGAGGGCGTGCACCGGTAGCCTAAATCAAAGCGTTAATCCGTTACGGTGACCTATAGATCTGTGCTGCGTTATTACAGGCGGTGAAACTCATGGGAAACGGGCCGAGCCGACGCGCAACGAGCGCGGAGCCTAGTTTCCAAAGATACTACCGGTTATTTATGCGCGGATCGCAGCCACCAAAACAGGCACCGAGGCTTTACGACGCGGAGATTGCCGGGGTGCACACGCGCGTTGCGCAAGGTAATTAATTCGGTCGCGGAGCGATCAATTTCGCGGAGGTGCCGCTAAATAGAGAAGGTCTCGTACGGAACGGGGCCCGCTCCGGTGTACCGTTTGTCTCTAATGAATGAAGCGAGAGCACGTACTTCGCGAGACCGTGGTCTCGTGCTCCAACTAGTCGAAGTTTATGGAGCAACCGGAGGAAAAATCCGACACTCGTAGCCGAGGAAAGAAAGTACGGGGTTGTTAGCGAGGCTGAGTAATCGATTACGTAATTTTAACAACCACGAGGAGTTTAGAGGTAAGCGCAAATCGAAACCCGTCTTTCATCCCTCGCTGTGCCTCGTGGATAAATCGAGAACTTTCTTCAAAGACCTCAAAGTTACGAAATACGAAATTTTGGAGATCACGCGATGTTAGAACCGGACTAATCGCGAGATCTGTTATAATAATGAGATACAATTCTTGCTCTATAAGTTCGATCGCTAGATTGCCGAAGATTTCCAATGAATACGTCACTGAATAGATTTACCCCTATCGAAAGGTTGACAGCTCTACTCTGAACTTCGGTGGAAGACATCTGTTTCTGTAGTCAACGACCGATTGTTAATTCGTTCGAACATTCTGGAAGATGCTGGATTCTTCTACCCTGAAGTTACGATCCGCTCTTTTACTTGGCCGAATACTGGGTAGATATGAAAATCTCGTGACACTATAAGAGGAGGTCACGTTAGGGTCGTGTATTGGGAGCCATCTAGGCTTCGCGGGCCTACCGTGCACGTCATCGTTTTTGTTCTAATCTCTCCTGCTTCGGCAGTCACTCTTAACGCATGTATCAGTTTTATTATTTTCGTTAAATATATATATAAAATAAAATTAATATCGTAAGACTCCAATATTAAACTTCATTCCATCGCGCGAAATATGGAAGAATTTTGGGCCCACGAATGATCATTCGAACTACGACAAACTTGGAAATAAAAATAAATCGAAATTCACGATTCACCGATACACGCGTTCGAATTAAATCAGGCGAAAATCGGGAAATAAATTTTTCCAATTTCAGAGGGAATTCGCGGTAAGTTTGGCTCGCGTGCTTCTCGCGATGGGGTATCGACAACGATAGAAACGCGTCTCGAGGTAGCGTAGATAGACGAAGGCGGCATTACGCTTGCAAATGTGGTGGTTGGAACGGTCGAAGAGGCTAGACGAGACGCGAAGAGGTTTTCTTAGGGAAACGTCGATGCTGTATATTGCTCGCGAGCAGAAGCTCTCTGCATACATTACGTTCATGCTCGTAATAATGTGCGCTATGTTTCTCGACTGGTTCCGATGTAACGTAAGCCACGCCAATAGCAGCGCCTTTATGTTACGATATTGCGTAACAGGATAATATTATCGCTGAAACAGCTTCCGACACTTGCTCCTTCGTGCTTCGGCTGCGTGTAATGTCGCTTTACTAGTGATTTCCTTAATGTTCCCGGTAGCGCTGGTATTATCGCGATGGATCACGTTCGAGTAACGCCTTTTAGCTCGTTGAAGACTTTCAACCTTGTCTCTACACGATCCTCGTGCAGTACGATGCAAAATTCAAAAATTCAAAAATTCAAAAATGCCTCGGAAAATTTTGCCATGTTTGCCAGTTGGAAAAGAAAGGAAAGAAAAGGAAGAGATAAAAATAAGCATGGGAATAATAGACGATTGTAAGGGGACTATTTGTCGACGTAGTCCACGTCGAGTTCGTACCGCTATTCTCGCCATACCGGCGACACCCAAAGAAATAATTCAACGAACGTTCGCTGTTAGTCCCCATTCGCGAACACCGTTGCGTGTACGCGGGACAATTGACAACGCACGTAATATCCAATTCTCCGGTTGCACAATGGAAAAAAGGATCAATTTGCATTCAGCGATCCCGACACGAAACGCGATTCGTTCTCCACTCCGCTGGTGGTGTCCATCGAACGCAATGATTCACAATAGAGCTACAAGAGTTACGGCCCGATTGCCACGCATTATCCACATTCCACGTTCCCGATCCAAGGGATTCCCCGGGCTTCCTGGTGAAACGCAATACCAGATTTCAATCCGCGCCGGCGCGCGTGTGCACCGCGGCTGCCCCGTCGGTGAAATCGAGATAGCAAAGCCGCTTATCTGGGAACATCTATCAGCCACCTCCGACCCCGGTGATTCGTCTTTCTTGTCGAACGTGCCTACATACCTTTAAACTTAAACGATTCGTTCCATTGCCTCGTAACGCTCGCGAGGCCTGCCCTTTGCGCGCCGAGGGCGCGTCTCGTTTTACTCCGACGCTTTCGAGGACCAGCTCCTCCTAACTAGACGCTAGGGAGAAAAAGCTGCGTCATACGGACACTCGCTGACACGTGTTCTCCAAGGAGGAGTCTCCGATCACGACAAATGAATTTCGTTCTATCGAACTGGGCTCTGTCGACGTCGTTGACGTGCAGTATAAGTAACCAGATACGTTATCTGTTTATTAAAAAATTAGGAAGAAAAATGACGAAGCGAGGACCAAGGTATCCCAAGATATACTTACAAGGAGAGTGCAAGTCCTTCGGATGGTAGATTTAATTGAAACTCTGCAGATTTGTAGATTTAGTCATCCAGTTCAAGAAAATATAGCATTATAAGGGCAACTACTCCATAGTTTTCGAGATATTTATGATTAGAGTTTCATCATTGCCTTAATTATAAATTTATTTCGAATATTTATCATAATATTTATCGATAATATAGTAATCTCTACGATAATTAGCATTCTTACAATTAATTTGTATTATCACTGAGTGACATCCTTCTTTTATTTATATATTAAGCGCGTTGCTTTATATTTCACCGTCTCGAGTGTTATGATATAATATTGATATTGTTGGAAAGAAACAATATGTGTGTGTGTGTGCGTGCTATGTGTGAAAGAGGCGATGCGTTTTTCATTTGTTTTATTCTTCCTTATAGTCAGTCGTTGGTTGTCTTTCCTCGTTGCATAACTGTATTATTCAGGACAAATGAACGTTCCAGTTATTTCTATCTTTGTGTCAATTCTATTTTTCCCTGCAGATGTAATATAATATTATATTTGTCTCGAGTGTTACGATATAATGTACAAGCTGTTTTCTAAAAGTATTCTGTGACAGTACATTCTGTTCTGCAAATCACAACGTTGTCTTGTTTTATACCACAAAGAACCTCCATAATTAACAAAATGCCGTTGTGGCCTAATGGCGATATCCAAAAATTCTCACGCTGATGGCAATTTTCGAATACCGCTGCTAGGCCACCATGCCACTTGATAACTATCGATAACTATTAGGAAGAAATCTCTGGTTAAGAATAATAAAGATTTAATCATAAATATCTCAAAAATATGTGAAAAGTTTCAACTAAATCTATGACTCGATGGACTTGCGCTCTCCCCTTGTTAGTCTCACGATGTGCCTGGAGGAAAGAATAGTTTCCGATACTTTAGCGAGTTTAATCTCGCGATCGGATTCAGAAGACGCTCGTTTGACTCGTTCGGCGAGTGGGAGTACAGAGGGATCGCGAGAGAAATCGTCGGCAATTTGAACGACGATCGAACCACCGTGAGAAGAGATCCACGAGTTCGTGGTACGCACCTCTGCTACTTGATTGCTCTTAAGTGCTTTCAGGTTCGCTCGATCGGCGCACGATGTACCCCGGCGAAATGATCGTGCTTGGGAAAGCTTGGAGAGACGCTCGACTCTGGTCAAAGGAGAACGATGATAGTAAACCTCGATATGAAAAATAATTACACGCCATTCGCTGTTCTAGCCGCGGTTAGAGCGGCGCTCCATGGGTGGAACAACTCGCCACGATTACGACCGAAATATCGCTCGATAAAGATGATCGTTTAACACGCTTTACACTCCTCGCCATTCACCTTTTACGCGGGATATTAAAAGCACGTATAAAGTCCGCGATAGCACCGTCACTTAGGTTTCTACCCCGTTTTCCTTTTCCCTCTTATTAACCCTTTGCACTCGAGGGGCGCTCTTCAGACGCCATTTAATAAAATTTCGAAGCTCGATATTAATTAATATGTCAAATTTATAAGAATCTAACAGTGTGCGAGGTATCGAAATTAAATAATTCTACGTGTTAATTATTATATGATTTATTATACGATTGTTTATTTAGTGCTCAAAAAATTTCATTAGTCTTATAAAAGAAAATTTTTCAACTCGTACCCTTCTTCAGCCAAAAAATCGTCGAGCGGAAAGGGTTAACCATTTGACTACTGTGGGTGCCTAGAAATAGGTATCGAAATTAAATAATTCTACGTGTTAATTATTATACGATTCGTTATTTACTGTTCGAAAAATATCGTCAGCTTTATAGCAGAAGATTTTGCAACTCGTACCCTTCTCTAGCCAAAAAATCGTTGAGCGCCATATAGATAAAACGATAATAATTAGATTCAATACCCATAATGTCGCTACTCGATTACACTGAAAATCCTGATCTAATATGCTTAATTTATAACCTGTCAAAACTCTCCGTTGAAAAGATAAATTTAGTTGTAGATAAAAATCAATCTAAGAGATAAGATATGAATAAATAATTTATAAGATATAAATTCCTAGAACGAATATTTACATAAATTTTCGATAAGAATTGGGAATTTAGGCAAACACGTCACGTACCCTCTTGACACTCTCTCAAGAATCGGGTACAGCTGCAGGTGTGTCTTAGAGGGGTCGATCAGTCTATTAGGAGAAGCATTAGAAGAAACATATACCTTCCTTGAGAAATAAGACTTCAAAGAAGAATGTATACATGTGCCTATAATTATGAAATTCATCGACTTAAGAGGAACGATTTTATTACTTATTTCGTGTTGCATTAATTTATATTACGATAAAATATATTTATTTTCTACAAAACAGTGAAGAATAGAATCGTTAAATTGAGTCTATAGCTTTATCGCGATTAATTTTATAATTTATGACGTATTTAAAGGCCGAAGCTTTTAATATTTCAGTAGCAAATATAATTGACTTAGACCACTTTCTTAATCATAGGCACATATATCGTAGTTATTTCACTATTAGAACCCATAATCCCATAACAACGTATAGCTAAAACGATAATAATTAGATCAATAGCGATAATCTCGCTACTCGATTACACTACGAGTCCTGATCTAATATTTAATTTATAAGCTGCCAAAACTCTCACTCTCGAATCTCCCAGACAGGACCCCTTTTCTTAACTCTCGACTTTCGACGATCTCTCCTTCGATTCTCTGTTTCTCGATTCGTTTCCATCCACCGAAAGCATCCATCAGTCACCTCCACCCAAACTCTCGAATAACCAGTTTCTCTCCGTAGCTATTATACCCTCGAATATTTTTTTCTCGCAACCCTAACACTCCAGGCTAGATATTCCTCTTCCTTTCACACGCCTATTCGATTAAAATTCAAAATATCCTAATTCCCCAAAATTCTTCTCACAGTCTAATGTGATAACCGCAACGAAAATTAATAATTCAGCGAATGGCGAATAGCGAATAATTTAAGGGAATAAGTAAATAAACGACGTCGACGGGCAGGAAGTCAGAGCTCTGTGTAAACTCGCGGGTCGACAAGGAGGAAGAAGAATCGCGAGTTCTCAGCTCGGGTGAGTGCGATTCAGTGGCGCCGTTACTCTTCGCGTCCGGCGTGTACTTTTCCACGCGTGACTCGCGAACGAACGCCGGAGCGGACATTTTCACGGCGTTTTACAGGCATCCGGTGACTGGAGCAGAGAAAGTTGAAGAGGAAGCGCAGCCGGGCTGCGCGCGTAATTCACGTCAGACCGCGCGTCTCCGCGCAACGATTTCACGGCGATTCGTAACGATGCCCATAAAGGTCAAGCCCATAGTTGGCAAGGAATTCACCAAAAATGGCCGGCAGGTAGCACGCCACGATTTACGGTACCGACTTTAAAAACGATCGATCGCGTTTGTTCACGCGGAAGAAAATCCTCCGCTATTCACGCCGAGTTCTCGCTGGGTCAGCCTGGGATAGCCTGTTTCGCGCGCAAATGTTCGCGAGATCTCTAGAAAGTTACTAGAACTGAATGCTCCAATCGCGAAAATTTGGTTTGCAAATTTATTACGTCAAAAATATCTTTTACGACATAGCAATCTGCGATCGAAGATTTTCTCGATCTTCCCACGGGCAAGTAGCGACTCGGAGCCTCTTCAGGTCAGGATCGAATGGTGTATAAATTAACGTTTCGTTTGAATATTTTATATATATAATAAGCATTCGATATCCACATTTGTAGTCTGCTATTTCTTCCATTTTTCTCTGATTAGAAAAATTTCTATGTACGCAATGCGTGCAATGATAGTATGTATTTATATAACGTATACCTAAACGGATGTTGCTCAATAACGTTAACTGTTCAACCTCGATTTTGGGCCTGGAATAATCAATCACAGGAAGATCCTGCAAACTAACGACTGTAGCCTGAGAGAAAACCCACGCAAGTGTTTCCAGGTGTCCAGAACAGAGGCTCGTAGAGTTGAGGCCTGTATCGCGTCGTTGCCTCCAACATGTCGCATACCTGACAAACGATGATCTCGTAATAATCTAACGTTGCTGTTAAGATCCTCATCTCCAAAACGGAAGACCATTCGCTTGCAATAGCGCTACATAAATACATCTAATCTCTAAATCTCTGTATGAATGTATTTCTCAAGCGATAACAGCTGACAAGCCTCTGCTCTGTCTCTCCTGGCACGGTTGCCTGGCATCCTTTGTAAGCTGGAATTTTCGAATTCGCGAATCCTATTAACCGAGTCTCCGTGCACAATGCTCCCCGCATGAAGGCAGCGTCGAAATTAATTCTCGTTACATCGGACACGCGAAGACTCGTTGATCGATCGTGTCTAACGAGTCCAAACGATACGATGACACGTGAACTCTCTCCCAGCTCATCGTTCAATCTCCCTGCGACGCGTGTTCGTCGGTCACGCGTGCCCCGTGCCTGTCGCGAATAATTAATAAGCCAGGAATTGCCAAGACCCGGTACACCGCGTTGCTCTGTACAGGCGTCGCGATAATGAAAGCAGCGTGCAGCGTTCGAGCATTCGAAAGTTCATCGTTCCGCAGGGTTTCCCGGGGAAAAGAGCGGCTGAATCATCGGTGGACGGACGGTGCGCGCGGCGCATCGTAATGATCTCTGGCTGCGAAGGCAGAGCGTGGAAGCCGCGAATGAAAAATCACCGGCGAGCAAGCAACCAGTCCGGCGAACATCTCCGGGACCAGGCCCAGGTAATTTATGATACAACCGGCGTGACGCGAGAACTGGCAATTTACAGGCGCGAATCGTTACGACATCTGTGTACACACGCGCTGTTTGATTTCGTTTTGATCGGCCCACGGATACTACACGCCTTCGTATAAGTGTACTCGTACCCTAACGATTTTCCGATTACCCTGTGTCTGAAAACATCCGAAGCGACTATGATCCGGGTGTCAAGTATCAAGGGGAGTCGAAGAAAGTGTACCTTCAGACTTAATAATTTGCGTTGATAGAGTTGCATCTGAACTTTGATGGAGTTGGAGAAGATTTTAAGAGAATTTGAAAGGGAGTTTGGCGATGACTGTGTCAAAGTGGTGTCAAAGTTGTTATGGTAAAATTTAATAGCGAAGCAAACTTTATTCCAGCGGTGTGGGGCGATCCCTTCCCCCAATGTTCTGTCTTTTGTCACCAATCTTCTAAAGACGACTTTTGACCTGCGAGGCCCTGAACAGGCCAATTCTAACCATTCGCCCGTTCAATACAGATCTACACAGTTTTTCCACAGTTTTCACTGACTACTATTCCTTGCGTAATAACCCCTTTAACAAAAGTGAATGGCGCGAATAGATCTGTGAAATTGCCAAAAGACCCTCGATCGCTGTAATGTTTCCGCTTCTTGGATCGTTGATTCTATATTAGAATCGTATCGAATATAGAAACGCGCCACCGTAATTTTGTCAAGGTGATTAAACAGTGCCAGGGGTACAAGCCTCGCTCGACGAGGGTCTGCACTCTCCTTCTCTCTGCTCGTAATTCAGACTAGGTGAATATCAGGCTTGCACGGGCAAGAGGCGTTTGATCGACCCACGAATACTACACGGCTTCGTATACTCGGTCCCTAATGATTTTCCAATTACCCTGTATGCGAAACCATTTGATGCAACTATGATCCGGGTGTCAAGTATCAAGGGAAGTCGAAGAAAGTGTAGCTTCAGACCTAATAATTTACGTTGATAGAGTTGCATCTGAACTTTGATGGAGTTAGAGGAGACTTTAAAAGAATTTGAAAGTGAGTTTGGTAAGGACTGTGTCAAAGTGGTGTCAAAGTGAAAGGCGTGAATAGATCTGTGAAATCTGTGAAATTACGAAAAGACCCTAGATCGCTGTAAACTCTCTGCTCCTTGGATCGTTGATTCTATATTAGAATCGTATCATATGCTACATTGCATAGAATTTGAAAGGGAGTTTTACCGAGGACTGTCAAAGTGATGTCAAAGTGATGTCAAAGTGATGTCAAAGTGAACGGCGCGAATAGATCTGTGCAGTTACCAAAAGACCCTAGATCGCTGTAAATTCTCCGTCACCGCAATTTTGTCAAGGCGATTAAAGAGTGCCAGGGGTACGAGGCACGAGGATTGCACTCTCTCCCTGCTGGCAGGCTGACGTGAGAGCAGCTCGTAATTCAGACTAGGTGAATATCAGTCTTGGACGGGAAAGAGGCGTTTCGAGTCTGGATCGCCGATAGATTTGCCGAGATAACTCTTAATGCCGTGTTAATTATCCGTTGCTGGCCAGCAATTACCATTGGAATAGCAGCACGCCCTAAATTCCAGGCCTGCCAGGCATTATGAAAAACGTATCGTACGCCGATGGAACCGGCCTCTGATCCTGGCAACGATGCTTTATCCCTTCTTTTTCCTTTTCGGAATACACTGGCCCTTGTGCACGCACATCTCGCGGCCGGTATTCGTAGGTCAGCCTCTCGAGATGCCTTCCTTTTCGCGTTTACACGCAGCTCGCAGGGAGTCTGTAGGGTGTAGCTGGAAGAATTCGACAGGAACACCACCGGGACGATCCCTCTGGGAATTTAATCGAAAAACTGCTCCGCGGAAGGTACCTTTCAGGTCGAAACCAAAATGGACGACGGCCGACTCGAGTCCACGAGTCGAGGTGATTATCTTTAATGCGGAGCGGTAAATGTCCGTTCGAGCGAATTATCGTCTAATAGACTTCGAAGCGGACTCTTAAGTCGGATTAAATGAGCCAGGTGCAAGGTTTCGAAAGTCGGAATTAGGGTTAATTTAGCGGGGCGCGAGATCTACGAGCCCCGTAATCAAATTCCCGTCGTACGCGGTTCTCGCCATCGCGATCACGCCGCGGCTGGAGAACAATTCCGCGGCGTGTTCCTCGCCGGAGATTCTTGCCACTTTAACACGGCCGGGCAGCGTAAAAATTCGTGGCACGCGTGTAACGAAAAAACAAGGGGGGAACCGATCGTTCGCAGCTAATACTTCTTCGATCCCGGCCAAATCGTCCACTTAACGTCGGTTACGATGGAATTTGCGGTCGAAGCGTTTGCGATGCACCCGGGATGAAACAGTCCGTCACGATCGACTTTCGATACCATCTCGCGGCGTTCGAGCATAGTCGCGGGACGTGTGTGCCGAAGGATCAAAAAAAGCCTCGCGTTCAAATGGGTTTCAATCAGATCGAATTTGACCATCGATCTTTTTCTCGCTTTCCTCGCGAGCGCTTACGAAGACCTGATAAAAAGCATCACGTGACTCCATCTACCTGTTACCAATAACTAATTTCAAGATAAATCGTTTCCAAACCTAAAAATTTATGCATGAATTGGATATAATGAACCAGTTAATTTATTCGAAGTAATATGCTTTATTTTAGTTATATTCGGGATTATAGGATTAAAATTGTTTGATACTACAAAACAAACTGTATGTAATTCTACGTTGAAATAAGATTACATATGTAGAGTCACTGTCTTTGGACATTGGAGAGTACTTGGACTAAAATTTTCGCCGACTAAGAACTGACTTTAGACTTTATTCGACAACTATCTGTAGAGGTGGGATTGGTGGTCGTATATATATATATTTATCTATTAATAATAAATTAGCAATGCGTGAGTGATGATTAAACACGCGAATTGTCTCCTTAGACGACTCTATATCGATTCCCAACTTAAGACAACCCTCAACTTAACAACGCAGTGACAACTCAGCCTGCAACGACTAACCGCTCACAACTAAAACTGTCTACTAAGAACTGCACCAAAGACTGCGTACAACGAACTGCGTCCAACAAACTGTCTTCCAATAACTGTGTACCGACCACTTTTTACCTCCTTTTATATCTTCCCCAACATGTACACGTTTTCCAAAAGCCTCCCCCAACATGACCAAATGCGGTCATGACCGACCTAGCCTTTGAACCTTCAGTGACTTTCGTGTACATGGGGTGGGAAACCTGCGGTACTACATATCTAAAACTCTAATTGACTCGATCTCAACTCTAACTGAATGCTTCACACTGACTCGCTCGCACCCCTGCACCCTTATTTAAAGTCTAACACTCTCTCTATTCATACGCATTCCTAGACTTTCGTTCATTGCTTACACATCCATACAATCCTTGCACGCGGTTACTTACACTTGGAACACTTGGACCATCGTACCCTAATAAAGTCCAAAAATATCCTACACATATGTCACGAACGACGAACTTACTTTACCAGGTAACACCTGTAGCCCCCCGAAGACTAAATCCGTCACTGTTACGCTTGTTCCAACGCTATTCTTCCGCTTTTTTGATACATTTGCGTGTCACTTTCGATCATCGACGCGCCATTACGTCGACTGTCAACGTGGTTTCATTTCTGGCCGCACAGATTTCGCGTATCCATCCGCTACACGCACTATTATTATCGTTATTACTATTATTACATTCCCCTTGCTGTACTTCTGAAAAAGATGCCAACAATAACGCGTGCACGACGAAGCAATAAATTCGACGGCAAACAGACCGAGAGAAGGATTACGACAATTTGATCGTAATTACGCGACGCGATACGATCGTCATTTGGCCGCAATTACGCGTCTTGATAGGACGCGTATCATTCTCGTAACAGGTTTCACCGGTGAAACATAATCCCCTCGGCGAGCATCGATATGACCCTCGGAGGGATCGCTGTCTGAATAAGCAGCGTTAAATTCAAGCAACGGACGAACGCCACGGTGCGTCCGATTGCACGTGATGCTGCAGTTCGTTGCAATTAAACCTCGCAGCCAATTGGCCTGCCCGTCCTGTTATTACGATCAGATAATCCGAGCGTAACGCTCTACGAGAACAGGTGGATGGTTCAAGGGCACCGGATGGCCTTCTCCGATGCACGAAACCCACCCTCGGCTCACCCTCCCGCGTTTTCACTTTTGCTCCAGTTCCCCAACCACGACGATACTCTTCACCGGTTAAATACGTTCGTTTTAATCCAACACCTGCGATGCGGAGATAATCGACGCGCCTTGCGGTAGCAGACGCTGTAACGGGATCGTTTAGAGATCTTGATCTCGCGTTTATCGCCGGAAAATTATCGAAAGCTGGGTCAGGGATCGAGGTTACAGTTGTCAGAAAATGGGGAACGGAAAAATTAGCATGAACGAATGAAATGGCGAAAAATTTACAATTTTCTTCCACGATAAAGGATTTCTGGAGATACGAGTTGCAGAATCATAAACACTTGCGTTCATGCATTGCGTACAGCATAGAAATCTCTAAGGCATACGCCAGGCACCACCGTTTTGACGAGACAGTGTGTTGACGTCTAGGATCCGTAACAAATGGCACGCGAAGAACGAGAAAACTCGTGAGCAATACACAACGTGTTAACGTCTCGCGAAAGTTACTCAGGAGTGACTATAGTCGCGCCACGAACGATCGAGGTGACTCGAAGATCGCGTAGAGGTCGAGATGGTCTCGTTGATAAACGAGATCGTTTAAGGAGGGTAATTAAAATTGCGCCATTGACGGTCGGGGTTATCCCAAGGGCACGAGAAATCGTTCAGGTCGTGTAATTAACGGTGAAGATCGATTGAAGGTGGCGAAGTGGTACCGAAGCCGTGTCACCTTGACGATCGAGGTTGCGTTTGCAGATAATCGACGCGCAGTCGAATAAAGATCCCTAGATTTAAATTTATTTGAGTCTCGTTGGAGAAGACACGCAATGAGATTCGTCGTGGGAGAGGAGAAAGATAGGATCGACGTGGTTGGAAAACAAACGATGGAAAAATCGCGCGAATTTGCAAGGTTCGATAAATCCGAATATAAATAAAAATGAAATCCGTTTCTATCCCCGACGATAAATCCCCGACGGTTTCCTCGAACGTTTCGTGCGTGAGTTCGATATATCGCAATGGTTATCAACATTATCTCGTGCCTGCTGGTCCCCTAATTATAAGCTGCCATTTACAGGATGCTCGGTAGACATTTCTCAAACTTCCTTCGCGCCCCGAGGTTGCATTGTCCTTTGAGAAGGAACTGGCCATCCGTGGGCAACGTTAAACACGAAATCGCCACCCCTCGATAGAGTATCATCGTCCGCCATATTTCATCCGAGCTTTTCGTCCGATACTTCGTTCATATTTCAGGCTTATCAACGCGTGCCCAGAAGGTAGCGTCTCGCCCACCCCACCCCCTGTCTACGCCACCCGCCAATTATAATCTGATTTTTGCGAAAAAGTCCCGCGCCGCGATCCCTCCTTCATTTTTACACGGGGCCATAAATAAGGCAGATACGACGAAATGTGTGTCGATGGGGATTTTTCGAGACGGCGCGGCGTCTTTCGCTCGAAGGCGGGCTCGCGCCCGTCGAAAAAGAACCAATGATTCATATATTAATACCGCCTCTATCCTTATGCTCGTATTTATAGCATTCCGAGAAGCAGAGTTCGCGATGCTGGATTCCACGGGCCAGTTCCTTCTGCTAAGCGTTCCAATTCTGCTAACGACCATCGGATAAATCACGCGTCCATTGTCGAATACCGGCATAACGATCGTCGAATCGTTCCCACTAGATATTTATCGGTATCGAATTCGATTTTTCCGATTCCGCAAATTCCGATCGTACTCGCTGCACCGCGAGACAAAAGTCATTTCAGAAAAGTTTGATTTTAAAAGAAATTTTTCCAATAGTTAATTAGGACTGTGGAGCGTGATATGGTACCAATTTTTATAACATTCGTCCATTTTTAACGTCACTATGGGACTCGGAAAAGGTCGAGGTCTAAATCACGTGGTACTATCATCCTATCTTATAAATACGCCCATTATAATCAAACGTTGAATTATACAATGAAATCTACCTAGTAGAAATTGAGAAAAATTAAAAATTTTAGTTTGCAATATACTCTCAGTTACTCCGATTTGAGTGTTTTCAATTTTCACTAAACACTATACCTTTTCGTTATGCATTGACACGGTGTTATATATGTATATATATGCAATTTGAATAAACTCCTCTCCTCCCCATATTATAAATATTATTAGATAAAATCCTGCACCAAAAAGTTGGGTGCAAAACAAGTATAGTAAAAATATAGATATGGGTCAAGCAAGACCCCGTTACCTTACAACGAGTGACCGTATCCTAAGGGTTAATTACCTCGTGAAGGGTCACGTTTCAATTTGCGGATAATTAACCCTTAACACTCGACATTGAAAATAAATAGCAATTTGCAGACATTCTTCCATAAAGTCGACGATATTTTCAAAACAATAAATAAGAAATCGTATACAAATTAAGACGTAGAATTATTTCCTTCGACATCCCACACGTCCTAGCATTATTTTAAATTTGACGCATTAATTAACATCGATCTTCGAAATTTGATTGAATGACAACCGAGGCTCCCCCCTCGAGTGGTTAAAATATGGAAAAGCTCGCTCGTACTGACGTTCAAAACGCTACGAGATAATGGTACCAGTGACTGTACCGAATGAGCCAAATGGTACGATAATGGCACCGCGACTTCGAGCGATCGAATCGATCGATCAGACGATCGAGCGAACTGGGCGGACGCGGGAAACCGACGAACACGAGTAATTTCGCGAGGAATTTCCTCCGCGCGATGACAAGGAAGGATATTCCATTTGAAATATCGCACGTTGGAACAGCTTCTTATCCGAACGCGTAGATACGCGATAAATTCGTAAATAAAAGAGACGCTTTATGATAAATATCGCTCGATACGCTCGCGATTCTTGCTTCGTTAATCCCCCGAGCCACGTCCGTTTGTTCGACGAGATAAATGGAATCCTTGGCTCGGTGAGACTTCAAAGCGAAATACCACGGATGCTCGAGCATGACGATCGATTATCGATCAATTCCGCCATCGCGGGACGAATACAAAATTTCGAGTACAAATTCGCAAAGCGGCCGGTGTAATTAGGAGATTCGATTAAACGACTATTATCGGCCATTCCGGATAGAAAATTTAGCTATTACGTCAAGCAGCGTGAATGCTCGGCGTGAAGAGAGCGTCGATGCGAAAACGCTCGGCGGCAAAACACGCGGGCGAATAATTATTATTGAATCATCCAGTTACGCGGCGCAATCTCACGGCTGATCTCTAGGCGGATTAAAACGTTGCAACGTTTTTTAGGGGTAAATCCGGTTCCCCGGCGCGATAAAAGCGTTTTAATTAAGTATCGAGCAGCGGACGGTGGTTATTTATTTTCATTCGTTCCATTATTCATTCGCCCCTATCCCATTTCTTCGCCTATCTTCGCAGCACGGTTTCGAAGGGAGCGTAAGATTCAACTTCCTTTCGAGAACACGGCAATCGTCGCGTTACATTAATCCTACGATAGAAACGTCCTTCTTCCCTTCATTTCCCTCCCCGGCCGATCTAACGAGGTTCGACGCCTCGGTTATTCCCCCACGACATTACGCTGTATCCGCTATATCCGCTATATCCGCTTCGCGGCAAGTTCCGGAATGTCCTGGAAAAACTGGCAAACGCCGGCGGAATTTAACGCGAGGTCGTTCACCCGTTTCTTTCGGGTTCGTTAACTTCGGTGTCCCGATCGGAAAAGGACGCGGCTCGATTTAATCGCGCCGGTCGATAAGAGGCTAGGTCCCGGCGAGCAGAAGCGTTCAGGCCGGCGTTCAGGTTCGCGTTCGCGGGGCCCGAGCGCGCGAGCTCGAGCGCGACGAACGGAGAAAGGAGCACTGAAAGGTTTATGGCGACTTCTAAAGTTCAATAGCAACCGAAGCAGGCAAGGTTCGCCGCTATTTATTTTATAGGCGTGCTCCACTTGCCAACCGACCGAGAGAGCCAGCCTCCATTCACCGAAAGAGGGAAGAAGGAAGGGCCTGCGAGACAGAGAGGAACAGCTCGGGACAGAAAGAAATCAAGGTTTACGATGCTGCACTTTAGCTGTTTCTGCATGCCACCGCGGTGCCGCACCGTGCACGCTCAGCCGATACGATTTACGCGACAAGTTTGCACGGCTCACTTCGCGAGACGCGTCCGCCCCGGATTCCGCTCCGAGATACCGCGCCGACTGTCCGCCATTCCTGGCCCGATCGCGACCACGCGGTTATCTCCTCTCCTTACCCTCTCCTTTCACCCCCCCAATTCCCATTTTCTTTTCCTTCCTTTTACCACCCCCTTTCGACCCTCCCTTTTTATACCCTCCTCTTTTTACCCCCTTCGCCCAAGCCCGGATCGGTTTTACGCTGTCGCGTACGTAAAACCGGTTTAAATCCACCTCGAACGAAGCTCCGATCATTTGCCAATGAAATCGCTCGAGGGAAACGAAGACGTCCGAAGGTAAAAGGCGCCCTCTCGACGATCCTCGAGATACATACGTCGCGGAGCTATCTTTCGAGAACTAGTTTTCCCGCTGCTATCGAATACGGTTTGAAGACACGAGTACGCGGAAAGAAAGAAGTTAAGAAGTACACAGGTGATAGGTGACAATGTACCATAGTCGAATAATCTCGAACAATCGATTAACCCATTTACGAGTTTTACTTTTGTCGCGAAAATCTTTTTAACTGCCATTATAAGTAAGCGCTGATACACGTGCGGTGATACAATCAGTCGTCAGTCGAACGTCGCTGATCCCTGAACACGTCTCCTTAAGTAGAGTCACGATGCAAATGGGTTAAAACACGGGAAGGGGTTAAGAAGAAGAAAACGCGAAGAAAATGCTACGTACTCGATCTCGGCCAATGGTGACGAGTTTCCAGGTGAGTCACAAGTTTCTAGAACCAATGGGACCGAGTGCCTATCCAAATAAAAATATTCTATAGACTTTTTCCAGAGTCCCCTACGTCACTTTGTCTCCTGCACCTTTTGGAATCGCGTGGATCATGAGATTACGTCATGATGCAAATGGATTAACCGCGAAGAAGCTTCCGCTGGTGAAGCATTAGTCGCCTATTATCCAGACGGTTCGTCAGAGAAACGTTGTCTCTTGCACAACCTTCCGTGTACCGATAAGATAAGCCGGTCGGCGTACACCGGTCCAGCTGGCGATTCCTATAAAATGACTATTCATTACGGTAGCATTAATCAACGTCGGTTATAATCGCTTTCCACGCTCGAAATTTATCTACGCCGACACAGACATACCCTCGCGGACCGTGCGTTTTATCGTGGCCTCGTACTACTACCGTGTGTACACCGACTCGCGGTGCTACCAGTGGAACAAGTTGCTCGTAAATTGGCAAGTGTGCGACTAGCCCGATCCCGCAATAAAACCAGCGACGAAACTCGCGTTACATTCGCACTTATCAAGCACCGTGACGCGTAGTCGAGGGCCCGGCGCACAACTTTGTTAAAGAGAAGGTTCGCGTGCACCTACTGCCTGCCGCGGTGTAACATTCCATCCGTGAGAAACTCGCCGGTGGTTACGCGATCGACCACCGTCGGATGATTCGATTAGGCTAACGACAGTGGGCGGGTAGCTAGCGGTGTTCCCTCCGGTTAAATTCCGCGCGTTATGCACGCGGAATGAGCGGCGCTTGGCCTCGCGCCAGCGTTCCATCGCTAGGCTCCTCACTGTCGCGGAGACTTCGATGCCTGGTAAGGCAGCTGCTCCTCGCGGCACATAGTATTCTAACTTAGTTCCTTCCTCCATCGCGACTTTGACTCGCCTAGTACGCTCGTTTCAATGTAAACTACTTTTCACGTGGGAACAATCGATCGCCCTTTCTCGTAATCGATGTCCTCGTGATTAACGCCTATAACTGGCTAATGACGTCGCTTCCAGCCGCGTAACCGTATCACTCGCGTCATTTCTATTTTAACGGTGCTACCGGAGTGAATGAAGTCGGCTGATCGTTATCTACGTAAAATCGCAAGCGAGTATCCGAGTTGTGCGAGTCTGGTGTCGGAAGCGGAGTGAGAGATAAAAAGAAGAATCCGTCGTGACTGGCACTGAAACAGGAATTTCGCGTAACACTGGCGTAGAGAGAAGAAGCGTCTAGGTCTAGACGATCGTCAGAGATAGACGTGGGATCGTTGGTAAGCTGCCGTGATCGGTGCACCAGGATCGTTCCTTAAAGATAAAAAAGGAGAGCCTTGAACTTTTAGCGATAGGGGCAATCCGAGAGATTCATCCGTAGAGCGATCACGAGTTCACGATCGATCATAGAGCCCTCTAATTGTCGATTAGCGGTATAAGGGCTGGCCGATTGCGGCGGAGAATGGCTTGGCGATATCGCGAGGATGCTGGCAACGGGGAGGCAAGGGAGACATCGAATAGGTCGAGGAGGTCCCTTATTAAAGTACGGACAAAATGACCGGGTCGTCTTTGAGCAGCGAGAGCCGCTTGTCAGCTTATTGTAGCGCGGGGCCAACTAACTCAGCCGTCCATTTATCGGCCTCCCATCAAGATAACAAGATTTTTTTCTCCTCTTCGTTAACAACGCTCACGAGGATGGCGCACGATCCACTGGACAAGACCCTTCATTATGGCTCTGCGTAATTAAGCTTTGTACACGAGAAAAAATGCCCCTTTCTTCATTTTTCTCCCCTCTCCCTCGCCTCTTCTCTTTTCTCTTTTTCTACCGTTTGCCGATCCGCTGGCTTTATTAGCATTTCGCGGAACCCCCGAAACCACGCGAATACGCGAGACGATAGCATTGGCGCCATTGCCGATCTCGTCAAGGGAATCTCGTAAATTTCGTCGGTGAACGAGGAAGCGTCGCGTGTAAATTATTTTCATCGGGACACCGAAAATGATTAAATTCGGACTCGAATTGACATCAGAGGAGATTAGGAAACCTGTTTCTAATGGTTCTCGTTTCGCGTTATCTATTAGTGGACGCGTTATACGAGGACTTTAACGCTCATAAACAGAACGTCCGACCGAGTGTTATGGATGACGAGTACATTTCGAGCAGGGCAGCGATGCTAACGAATCGCGTGAGTTACGATCGGCCAGCGGCAACGTACATAGCCAACACAATCGCGTCGTAAAAAGTTTAATCGCGTATAAAGACACGTACCGAATCGCGAATCGACTTTCATGTCACGGCGTGCAAAGTGGCTGCGTGCCGTGAACTCGCCTCGATTTATTCTCCTTTTCGCGATACTTGTCCGGCCATTAACATTGGCCTCTCTTCCTCGCCCCGTGGATATACCCCCGGTGCCGGCCATCTTATTTTCAAATTACACGTCCAATTCGAGCATCGTTCGCTCCCGTTCTTCGATCGTCGTTTATCAATCTTTAAACCCCCGTTGAAACTAGAACGAGAGAAACAAGACCGCGGGACCGCGGTCGTGCATCAATTATGATTATTCATAGCACGAACGATTCGGGCGAGAGATAAAAAGTCTGCCACTCGAGTAATCGAGGGCCATTAACGCTGAAAGGCCCGTGCCTCGTGTCGGATCATTAAAGTCGGCCGAACGATGAAAAGTTAAATCGCGTGTTCGAATTTCCATTTGAAACGAGAAAACGAGATCATCGCTGCTGCAACCTGCGGCCTTCGCCTCGTTATATTTCTCGCCGGTATTGTTAACCGAGATTTACGCTGCTCCGTAGCAGTAAACCATCCGCGCTGCAGTTCCTTCGCACTCGGACTGATTGACCACCTTGCGAATGGCCGTACGCGAACACCGACCCCGGGGATTAACATGTTTTCAGCATAACGCGACGCGACGTTGCCTAAGAACGCACGCTATTGTTGCTTAAGCCGACGTTGACGTCCTTATCAATCGCGTATAAAGCGGCATACACATATGCCAGAACCTGCTTCTCTTTTATGGGCATACCATCCCAGGCGAGCCTTTATGAACCCGCGCGATTCTATTTTATCATCTTCCGCTTCGCACATCCGCCAATGCTAACGAATTCCGTGAGAATACGATCTTTTCCATGTATCCTTTTCCTGCTCCGAAATCCACGTTCCATTTAACCGTGCTGATGTTCCTTATTAACCCTTTGGCCTGCAACCACGTGCGAGGCCCGTGGTACATCGATCGGGTCGAAACTGAATATCACGAGCTTGGCACGTGGTACATTGATCGGGTCGAAATTGAGTATCACGGGCCTGGCACGTGGTACATTGATCGGGACGAATGTGAACACCACGTGTCACGCTCGTGATTTGTCGATGTGCCCCACGTAAGTCGTGTGCAATTGGTATAACTTAAGACGGCTTTTGAATCTTAAATTACGGGACAAGGGGTTAATAAGCTGCATCTATTCGCGACTCCTAATCGGAGCACTAATCATCGACTAATCAGATTTCTACTCTATACACGATCTCTCCTATATTCTTCCTTTGATTATGCACTTCCTCGATCAGGATACTCGCCTATGTTCCTCGAGTGGAAGTGATAAAACCCGGTCCTCTTGCGTCAAACTAGACGCAAGAGTGTCAAGACACCCCTATCGACCCGACTCTATAAATTAATTCGAAACTCATGATTTCCGGTGATCGCACGAACACCTTGTCACGCGTTTAGAATTCTCCTCGATCATTCTCCTCGATCATAACCGAACGTTCCGCGTGAGGCCAGTGGCCGCGTATCTCGGAGCATACGCGAGTGTTTTCCCGGGAACGCGGCGCGTAATCGACGATCGCGATACGATTATGGTTGCGTCAAGATCCTGCGCGCGAGAGTGAGAGAGATCGTATCGCGTCTGCCTCGCGTAGCTGGATCGCTGCTTGGTCGGGGAATAGTTAATAGGAATAACAGTGAGTAACGTTTCTCGTAAAGCATCGCGCCAGCCGAGCATGTGGATCTTCTTACATAACGCGATCGGCGAGCAAATATACAGGGTGTGTCGCGAATCCGTTGCCAGCTCTTGGACGCCTGACATTTCTCGTCGCTTCGACGAATCCTGGGAGCCTCGCCAAGTGGACTTCCCGTCGAGTTTCGCGATTAGAGGTAGTCCGAGTGGATGGTGGGTAGACCGGTAATTGGGTAATCGCGATTTCATGGCGATCGTCCAACTTGGCCAGGCATAGACCGAGATGGCTGTGGTAAACCATTCGCCAAATCGAAACGCAGAAATTTTCTTCGGATTTCTTTACGACGAAAGTATATTTATTAATATTAAGATTGGCATAGCGGCTACTCGCGTATGCAGTAAGGTAACCATAGAAAATAAGCGAGCAGTAGGGTCTTAGAGCGAACACGTGCTGGCTATTCTATAAACTGCGAAGAGGAAAGGTCCTTGCATATTATGTCCTGCAACGTCATTGTCCTTTTTCTTGTGTCACTATGGCTCTGATGCTAGGAAGCTTAGACAAGTGGCACAAGTGGTCTCTTTCTATGGTTGCCCAACAAATTTATTTTTGTTACTAGGAAGATTCCTAGATAGGGAGGAAATTTCTTTATGACAGCGACGGAATATCCAACTGTACGACACGAGTTGTTTACTACCTTTCTTTATTTCCACTGATGACTAAGTTTACTTACATAATGAACACCTAGATGTTGTCAAATATGTATGTAAATGTATCTTTACCTAACAGCACTGCTTCCTCGCTTATCGACTATACGTACGTATAGGATTAACAATTTTAAACGAAGTTTGGTAAGTTAAGCTTGGCTTAACACTGCGAATACGATAAGTATCGAATAACGATAAAATTCAACGTGGAATTCTAATCACTGTTGAACAAAGATCGCGGTAACCCTCGTACACCAACTAAAAGATCGTTCTGACCCCTAAGCTGAAATTTGAGGAAGCTAATTTGCAAGGGGTACGAAAAATATACTTATGTCTTGTATCAGACGAGGAGAAAACGGAAAAGAAATGAAGCACACGTTTCGTGACATAATTATTTCCCAAAACTAGTTTGCAATGAAAAATTTGTGAAAATTTTATTCGGAATTTTATTCGAAGTGATCCTGCATTCGTCTGTGGAGGATTAAATAGATATTTATGATGAAAAGAGATGGTTGGAGAAAAACGTAGTTATTGAGAAACTCTGGTAACACTATCATTAACGTCAGTACCAAGTGCGCACGTACAACGGAAATGGACGAACTCGAGGCTGGAACATAAGTTACAAAACTATACAATGGAGACACAGATGGCAATGCTCAGGATAATAAACCACCAATTAGCGAAGGCTCAGCCTTCTACAGGAATTTAGAGTAAGTACTGCCATACTAGGTTCTTTATGTTCCTATACACGGGTACATGGATATTATTATTTATCTGCAATAAACATATTTAGATGTACGATATAGATAGGTAGTTCCAGCGTTACAGAATAGAGATCGTAATAAACGGTGATTGTTATCTTCCAAGTACCACTGCAGAGTGATAAAACTATTACATACATTCTCAAAAAAAAATTTTGACAATATCAGAATAATATCGAAAAATATAAAATAGGAAACTCGTTCCCTCCTTCAAAAATGTTTTAAAAATACAGAAATAATTTGATCACTTTATAGCGATACTTGAAATACACTGATCATATATATATCCGAAGGAATATTTGCTAACACAATGCTGTGTAAAATCCATTTTTCATAAAACTGCAAACGTAATAAAGCTGTTCTTGCCAACCCAAGGACAGTCGTAAATATTAAACCCCGATTCCCACGATCTTTAGTTCCACCCCCAATAATATTTCGCAATGTATACACAGCATGACTTCGATCCTTGCAAAATAATCCTACACCTTTCCTCTGCACGATCCTTCGCCGTCAAAACGCACTCTCGGGTCTAGGAAGCGAAATCTCCTGACACCTCTCCTTCCAGCGAACTACAAGCTGTGTCAGGATTCGCAATTAATTCGCGATACACCCTGTGTGCACGCTGGTAACCGATCTCCCTGGCAGAACGATCCTCCATCCCGGCGGGACGTGACGCTCCTCAGCCTCAGCCACGTTTCATCTTCGTGGACCGGCGACGCGGCGCAAAGTAGGCGTTCTCGTAAACTTTAATAAACGAGTTAAATCTCGCAGTCGCGTACATCAACTTTTCCATTAACGTTTCGACGAACCGTCGTGTCTCTCGTTGCACGCCCACGCCGCTCGTCTCACGCGAGTCTCCCTTCGATAACAGAGTAAACGTTCGTGATGTAACGCCACACGTGAACCTCGCATCGATGGCCTAGAATCCTGACACGGTGATTTACGGAATCCGACGGCCGTGTACGTCGTTACAAAACGCCTAATGTCCGATCGAAACGCGAGCCTTGCTTCCAATGTAGCGTCTAAATTTCCCGCCTCGATTTACCGCGTTCGACGGAACAACCGGGGCAGTCCCTATCGAACTCGGTTCACCGGCAATTGCGAAAACCTCTCCGCGAATGGATGTTCGCTTCGAAATTTATTTTCGCAACGTCGCTCCTGCGCGACGAGATCGGTAGAGCTTCCAGATCGGATGAAATCGAAGCGGCAAATGACATCGGGGAAGCAAATTCGGAGATGAGAAAAGTGGGAAGACAAAATGGACTCCGCGTCGAGCACTTCCGGTATTCGATTAGTCCAAGTATACTTTGCAAATTCGCGCCATTTGTAACGCGATATTACTATACTCTATCGAGAAATACGAATATACTTATTATCGTGGAAAGTTCAGACCTCGGGAAAGCAATCGGATAATTTGGGGATGAGAAAAGCGGGAAGACAAAATGGACTGCGCGTCGAGCACTTTCGGTATTCGATTAGTCCAAGTATACTTTGCAAATTCGCGCCATTTGTAACGCGATATTACTATACTCTATCGAGAAATACGAATATACCTATTATCGTGGAAACTTCAGATTTCTGGAAAGTAATCGGATAATTTTGGGATGAGAAAAGCGGGAAGACAAAATGGACTCCGCGTCGAGCACTTCCGGTATTCGATTAGTCCAAGTATGCTTTGCAAATTCGCGCCATTTGTAACGCGATATTACTATACTCTGTCGAGAAATACGAATATACCTATTATCGTGGAAAGTTCAGGCCTCGGGAAAGCAATCGGATAATTTGTGGATGAGAAAAGCGGGAAGACAAAATGGACTCCGCGTCGAGCACTTCCGGCGTTCGATTAATCCAACTATTCTTCGCAAATTCGCGCCATTTGTAACGCGATATTACTATACTCTGTCGAGAAATACGAATATACCTATTATCGTGGAAAGTTCAGACCTCGGGGAAGCAATCGGATAATTTGTGGATGAGAAAAGCGGGAAAACAAAATGGACTCCGTATTCGAGCATTTCCAGTATTCGATTAATTTACACTTGTTGCAAATTCGCGCCATTTGTACGCGACGTTACTACATTCTATTAAGAAATGCGAATGTACCTATTATCAGGGAGAGTTCAAACCTCGGGAAAGCAATCGGATAATTCGAGGAAAAAGCAGGAAGACAAAATGGACTGCGCGTCAAGCACTTCCAGCATTCGATTAGTCCAACTACTCGTTGCAAATTCGCGCCATTTGTACGCGACGTTACTACACTCTATTAAGAAATGCGAATGTACCTATTGTCAGGGAGAGTTCGGATCTCTAGAAAGTCTATAGAATGATTTTCTTAGAACACATCGCGACACCAGGTTCACGGAAACAATCTACCCTGTACAAGTGAAAGATATATTCGACGCGTTATGCATCGAGATTATTTCTGCTTTGAAATGGACAGTGCGACGTGGAACATCCGAATGTAATTTTCTACGCGACCCACGAGCTCGAAAGACCATGAGAAAGAGAACGAAACGAATTTGTCGCGCAATCTAACGACTCGTAATGACTTTTACCATAGCATAGACCATTACGCAATCGTTACCATGCTGCAACTCCTCGCTATTCCAATAGAATCGATAAATTTGCCAAATATAATTTTCTCCTGGCAAAATGGCGGACGCGATATCGAACAGAGATAAAAAACACCGCGTGGATAAACTCCGCGATGATTTTTACCGTTGTTTCCAACACGCCCCGCGTCGAAACCGAGTTGTTCGCGTGCTAGTACCTCGACCAGACTCATACGAACACGAATAACAGACGCATCGGTCGCAACAAAGAAAGTCGACCTTGCGGATGGCTCTATAAGGCGCGAAAAAAGCCGAACGCCTCGAAGGTGCAATTTATGACTTCGTCATTAAAATGTATAAAGGTTCTGCTTATCACGTGCGGCGTATATACGGCGCGGTATATTGCGGTCTCGAGACCTTTTACGCCGCGAACAAGCGCCATCTTGCTCCGGACCGTCGACAAGAAAAATCAATCGTCCGAGGCAGAGGACTGAAAAACGATCAGCGATCGTATGTTTTGCCGATAACGAACGTCGTACAGCGAATAAATTGAAAGTTAATCGAAATTTAAACTCCGATAACGATACTCCGACACGGGGTCGCGGCATCATTTATCATCCCCCGACGCGTCTCATACTCGCCCCGAACAAACAAACGTTATTAATGACCGATCGTAGAGCATCCTCGATCTCGTTGCCGGGAAAAAAAATATTCCTCGCAAAAACGGACGCGAATGACGCGAAGAGAAAACAGGAGATTCAAGGAGAGTCATTTAAATTGCCAATGGCATGAGGATTCGAGCGATCTTCCAGTCGGCGTTTCCCAGCGGTTCTACGCCGTTTGCAAACGCCTCGAACCGTTCACTCGGATCTTCAAGGATCATCGCTAACGATTTCTATCGTTCTCCCGATGGGTGTGTACGCGATCCATTTTCGGAACGGTTGGGTAAAAGAGAGGAGCAAATGACGAACAGGATGTCGTCACTCGAAGCCACCCCGTGGCCTCGGGGCCGACTTTATACGGTCGCCGATGAGGATCGTAAGAATTCTACGATCGAGAGTAAATCCTGGCCTCGATCCAGAGGTATTCCATACGCGTAGGCATGCGACGAGTTTGGAAACGCGATTATCGCCAGCTGACGCCCGATTACGATAGATTTCCGAAAGGAAGAACACAGCTAACGCGATCCCATCTCTTTCCTCATTCCCTCCGCGCACAGACCCCATGTCGACGAGGCTTTCCACTGCTCCGACGTTATTACGTGCTCCAGATACGTCTCGGTACGTCTCTCGGTGCCTCTTTGTCGAACATTTAATGGCCCGGACACGAAGTCCTATTTCTTTCCCGATGTCCATCGAATTCGAAAAGTCTCGAGGTTAGGGGAATTCACGGGACCACGTGATTCCATGAACGGAGAACGCTATTCTGACCAACGACTACGTATTTTCAGATGGCTAGAGTACACGTGCATCAGATATTTCTTTACTATATTTCTACGAGGAGAGAATTAAAAATTATATACCAACTTGCATTACAGATTACAATTCGCGTTGGATTCTAGGAATCCAAAGATGACATCTCGTATAACGAGTTAACGATTCGATATCGGGTTTCACGAATCACCAATGTAGCGCGTCACGAGTCCAACATTTATCCCAACGATCTAGCTTATATCGCAGCTGTCCATCGATCGAAATATCGATTTCTCGTCTGTACTAAAACCCCGTCGCTATGACTCTGTCCAACGACTACGTATTATATTTTGAGATAACTAGACTACACGTGCATCAGATATTTCTTTACTATATTTCTACGAGGAGAGAATTAAAAATTGTATACAGATTACAATTCGCGTTGGATTCTAGGAATCCAAAGATGACATCTCGTGTAACGAGTTAACGATTCGATATCGGGTTTCACGAATCACCAATGTAGCGCGTCACGAGTCCAACATTTATCCCAATGATCTAGCTTATATCGCAACTGTTCATCGATCGAAATATCGATTTCTCGTCTGTTCTAAAACCCCGTCGCCATGACTCTGTCCAACGACTACGTGTTATATTTTGAGATAACTAGACAACACGTGCATCAGATATTTCTTTACTATATTTCTGCGAGGAGAGAATTAAAAATTGTATACAGATTACAATTCGCGTTGGATTCTAAGAATCCAAAGATGACATCTCGTATAACGAGTTAACGATTCGATATCGGGTTTCACGAATCACCAATGTAGCGCGTCACGAGTCCAACATTTATCCCAATGATCTAGCTTATATCGCAACTGTTCATCGATCGAAATATCGATTTCTCGTCTGTTCTAAAACCCCGTCGCCATGACTCTGTCCAACGACTACGTGTTATATTTTGAGATAACTAGACAACACGTGCATCAGATATTTCTTTACTATATTTCTGCGAGGAGAGAATTAAAAATTGTATACAGATTACAATTCGCGTTGGATTCTAAGAATCCAAAGATGACATCTCGTATAACGAGTTAACGATTCGATATCGGGTTTCACGAATCACCAATGTAGCGCGTCACGAGTCCAACATTTATCCCAACGATCTAGCTTATATCGCAGCTGTCCATCGATCGAAATATCGATTTCTCGTCTGTACTAAAACCTCGTCGCCATGACTGTCATCGCCGATGATCTCGCCGATCTTTACGTCTAATCCCCGTTGATCGGTAATAAACGACACCGGCGATAATCGAACAGCGTTAACCAATCTGCTACACGCGACGCGCGTGCCGATAGCATCATACGGGTACTAGATATCCACGCACGCGCGAGTAGGACCATAAACGTGGTCCCATAGGAATCAAGGACCCCGAACTTCCTCCGTGTCGTAATACATCGTCGGTGACGATTTCACGGTGACACGCGCGACAATTGTCCACGTGTCGAAATCAGCCAACTCGCAAGAGCATGGTATCGGAAGCGTGGAACAAGGTCGCGAGCAGATGGTGTCGCAAAAGCGTCGCAACTGCATGCTCGGCCCTCGAGCGCGTAATTCACCGCGCGGTCAATTACGAACGGACGCGTCTACCTTCGGATTTATCGAAACTGGAGCTCGACAACGATAATAAGGCCGACCCGGCCGGCTCGAGCTAACAGGATTACGAACGAGCGCAATTAACGGCTGTCCCGAATAATCGATGCGATGCCTGCGCATCATCGCGAGGATAAACTGTGTCGCCCGATCCGACTCGCCGCCATTCGCCATCTCTCGTTACGACCACGCGCAGACCTTCCGCTCCTTTTGCGATCCTTCCTCTGCTCCCTTTTTTCCGCAAATTACGCGGCTAATTAAACGCGTTGGGAAATGGTAAATCGGATATTTAAGCGAGCCCGATCGGCCATGCGTTACCTGGAACACGCCATACTGCGGGCAACTTGTCAGGAGCTCGCCCAGTCGCTCCGTCGCCACTGCTCGTGCCGCAGACGAAGCGCATCAGAGGGAAACCCGCGGAGGAAAGTAACATCCGTGACGAAAGTCGATGCTCGTTCTTACCTGGAACGGAAAATATTTTCCCATTAGACTGCTAACTCTCGCCGCTGATTTGCATTTCTCTATTCTCAAGCGTTATCCGGTTGCGCAAGCCGATTGTTCCTCGGTCGCGAAACGGAGTGGCCCTCGATACCTTCGGCGAGAAAGTGCCTCGGAAAATTGACCAAGAATGTTCCGTTTACGCGCAATAACAGATTTTCCTGCAGGAATCTGACCGGTAATCGGACCATTTAAACGAATAACCGACAATGGGCGAGGAGTATGGAGATAGAGGTATCCGGAGAAGGCGCAATTTGCGAAGATTTGCCGCGTGAGATCGCGTTCTCGCCGATAATTCGCTCTTTCTCCGACGTTACGTTTTCCACGGTTACGTGATCGCAATGCGAGGAAGAAACCTCGCGTAAAAATCTCTCGTACGCACTCGGAGAACCCGGCCGATCACCGTGAGACCTAGCAGAACGCTAGGGACTTCTCGGGGGGTCGTTTTCTCGATACTCGGGCAATGTTCGAGATCGTTAATCGGATTTTTCTGCCGGAGTGGCCAGCGTTCGTTGGATCGATGGATCGCGGTCCCGAGCCGAGTCCGGGTATCGAGTTTCGACGTATACAACGGCGCGTACAGCGAGACAACTGGGCGTGTGATGTACCGGGGTCGTTGCTGCTCGCGAGTAATGCGACTGGCCGCCATTAAATAAGATATACGCGGCTGCGACCCGCTGCATTTCGTATGTTAATTTGATGGCGACGACACTTTGAGGTACGACGGTCGCCCGATCGTGCATTTCGTCGGGTCGTCAAAGACGGCCCCAGGGAACACCTATCGTAAGGCCAGCCCGCGTGTCTGCGAACAATTCGTTCATCGATCATATGGAAATTAGACCTTAGCACGGCCTCTTATTCAGGTGTCCAACGGTGAAACTAACCGTGTTATGAGGCCCGTAATTTTTCTCCGGCCGAGAATCGATGGGTGGAAAAACGAACGAGAGAAACGCCAAGGGTAGCCTAACCGAGGTACCGGTAGCGAGTGCTGAAAGAAATTTTCGGAAACACCGGTAAGTTACTCGACGTAGTATGCCATATAGAATGATCGGTACAACGTGGAAGGAGAGAAGGCAATTGGAAGATCTTATCTTCAGGGACATAATTCTATTTTATACTTGCATTAACATCGCCAACCTCATAAGCACGATGTTCGCCAGTCGAATGCAAATTGTACTTCAGACAAATCGTAGCTTTCGTTCATAAATCGACAGTAAAGTACGATCGCGTTATACCAAGTACGATATAAAGTTTCGCTTCAACGAGAATCCGTTTTAGAACGATTCTCGAACAAATTCGCCTAACCTCTCAATCGCTTGCACACTCTCTTTAAGAAAATCCGACTCGAATTATTCGCGATAATCCAAAACACGACTTGTATCGTATTTACGCCTTGTGTCGCCGTCGCAGACTACGTATGTTAATTTGATAACGACGACACCATAAATTAGGGTGACTGTTCGGCTCGGTCGAGCGCGTCCCCATGGGTGTATATTGTAAAACGCCCTCTAGGTTTCGTGGGTTCGCGACTTATATAGGTTCGTCGATCACGCGTGTATAACCACCGGCGCACAATTGCAGTACCTTACAGAACGAAATCTCTTGTACAGCCTGAGATATTGCAGTTATAAAAGTATTTATACTTATTATTGACGCTGCACGATGAACGCCGCCATGGCGGGACGCGAGGCGAGGTGTTGTAGATGGCGCACTCGAGACCGCGCTTGTGTGCCCGGATAACGTATTTATGTACCATTGAGACGCGAGACAAAGAGCTTTCCATCATTACCCTCACTTGGGTGGAAGAAAAATTGAAAAGAGACGAGGTAAACGACACGTACTCGATTGGGAAAATGGAAAAAGCTGTAGCTAACAAAGAAATAACGGACGACGGATAACTCTGAAAATGAGGAAGGAAGAAAAATTGAAAAGAGACGAGGTAAACGACACGTACTCGATTGGAAAATGGAAAAAGCTGTAGCTAACAAAGAAATAACGGACGACGGATAACTCTGAAAATGAGGAACGATGAAATTCACCGGTTTATTCGACATAATTGAAAAGAGACGGTGTCGAAGTAAACGATACATATTCGATTGGAAAATGTAAAAAGCTATAACTAGCAAAGGTATAACGAATAATGGATAACTCTGAGAATGAGGAACGATGAAATTCACCAATTTATTCGACATAACTGAAAAGAGACGGTAGCGAGGTAAACGACAAGTACTCGATTGGGAAATGGTAGAAGCTATAGCTAGCAAAGGTATAACGAATAATGGAAAACTCTGAGAATGGGGAACGATGAAATGTACCATTTTATTGGACATAATTAAAAAGAGATGGTATCGAGATAAACGACACGTACTCGATTGAGAAAATGGAAGAAACTGTAGCTAGCAAAGGGATAACGAATAATGGATAACTCTGAGAATGGGGAACGATGAAATTCACCGGTTTATTCGACATCGATAAATCTCGAGCAGACGTTAATCGCTTTATAGAGCTATAAAATTCTTGAAACCTGTGTACCTAACGGTTCGTGTTTACTGCTCGAGCCACCACCTGGAATATTCAGTGCCACTTCCGTGATAACTCCTCGCATCCTGCTGCACCATGCACGTAAGCTCATTCTTCCGTGCTCATAAACAATTCAATCATGCCTGCACGCATACTCGACCTTAAGGATTCGATTGTTCCTTTCTCACGACCGAGTGCTCCTTCGCGTACACGCGCCGGCCAACATGAATGGCAGGTACAAGTTTCGTTACTTAACCGGCCATATCCTTCTGCGAATGCGCCCAAAAAATCCCTACCGTTACCGAATCGAACGAGCTCTTAATACCTCGTAAAAAGGATAAGAAGAACCATAACGCGCTTAACAGTTGCGTAAAACGTATCACAAATTTACGATTCCGTTCGCGGAAACGTCGCGACGAAATTCCTTCACGTAGCGGAAAGAAATTCGCGCGTTTTGCGATTATTACGACTCCGGAATTTGGATCACGAGCTCTAAAAAATCGAGGAACCTTCTTGCGTCCATAGCGGGAAACGAGATACCTTTGAAGTTTCGAGTAATCGCGTTCGAAGAATTTTCTTGCAAGAAAAGTTACTACGTTTATCGAGAAATTAACATCGCGTTTCAACGTGCATCGATGATAACGCGAATGACGATGGCGAGGAATAAATTATGCAAATTATTCGATTGGTAAGTAAAGGCGTGATACGCGACGAATATGTTTAATCGAATTAGCAATGGTAGAAGAGCGCGACAAGCAGCGTAATTAATACCTGCAATTTTCATTACTTCAAAGTGTTACTGGAACAAAGTGAGAGTACACGGAGCTGCCGCGATTAAGCAAATTACAGCCGTCGCTTATGCACCGAATGCCAGCAATTTATAGCAAGGATAACGCGATATTAAGCGTCCTCGGTGTATCGTTAAATCGCGATAATTATCGGCCGTGCTCGGCACCCAGATAAAACATGCACGGTTTTTGTAACAAACAACGCTTCCTCCGGATAAAAATATCGCGCTGCAGAACCGAAGGACGAAATCGCGATAAAATTCGCGACTCGCAAGAAAGTCGTCCGAGAATTCCACTAGTCCAAGGTTTCCGTGTCGAGGAAACGATTAGTTTAACTGTGAGAAATCCCTTCGCTATTAAGAGTACCGAGTGTTGTCAGCTGCGAGGATCAGCCGCAATAAATGCAGTTAATCGTTGTCCTGTTGCGAAAACCCGATGACTATTCAGAGGCTTTGCGTAACGAGTACATACCGCGGCTTCGTTATGTAAAATTCATGTAACAGTAGGAACGGAAAAACGTTATTTCAATTAGAAATTGACAGACGTTAATGCTGGACGCAGCGAGTAATAACTATAATAAATAAATATATGGCGGTCGAGAAACGGAGTGATCTATAAATCTTATTTCTACGATATAATTTATGTAGCTCCGAAAGAAAGCTGCAACAAATCGAAATCGAATTGTCGACGAATAACATGTAAATCATTTGCAAATTAAACCGATTAACTCCACTTTCCAATTTCTTTCTATTTCACTGGCAAATGGTTTAACCCTCTGCACTCGAGTGGCGACTCTCAGTCGCCATTTAACACTAGGTTTACGGACGCTATCTGTATACCTGTTTCTACATACTTGACACCTGTCAAATTGACAAAGGAAACCACGTGTCTTCTTTTTTTAACGATTAGTTTAATTTAAAAGCAATTACAATTTAACCCTTTGCACTCGAGAGGTGAGCTTTAAGCACCATTTCATACAGTTTGGAAGATCGATATTAATTAATATATCAAATTTAATGTAATATAACAGTGTGCGAGGTATCGAAATCAAATAATTCTACAATTCTGTTATTATACAATTCTTTATTTACTGCTCAAAAAGTATCGTCAGCTTTTTAGTAGGGAATCTTTGAATTTCTATTCTTCTCTAGCCAAAAAATCGTCGAGTGCAAAGGGTTAACAGTCTTAATATAAGTTAACTAAATCTGTTACCATGGTATAATTAGAGCAACCCATTTGTCAAATTGACGGGTTCCGTAAATCTAGTGTTAATCAGATTCTAAAAGCCGAAGTTAATTAATATATGAAATTTAAAATTACCCAACGATGCGTAGAATGTTGAGATAAAATAATTCTACGTCTTAATTTGTATACGATTTCTTATTTATTGTTTTACAAATATCGTCGATTTTATGTCAGAAAGTCTTCGAATTACTATTTTTCTGTAACTCAAAAATCACCAAATGCAAAGGGTGAAATGATATTTGCCTCGTTATATTTAAAATAAATTTCTGCTGCGATTGTCGGAATTAATTTTGCATTTTATTATTCAAGGATAGTAACGATAATAATATTGTTTACGACGATACGATGTATATTTGGTAAATTTTGGGAAACTCGAGCAGGTGAGAGAATTTTATCGCAAGCGGATACTTTTCCTCGAGATCCCGGTGGTGTTGGAAAGGTAAAGAGAGAGGCACGCTTGGTAGCAGTTTGTTTCACAAATCACCTGGCCAGCGAGGGTCACGTTCACGTACACACGTGCGAGCGTGCGTTCCACCTTCCATCTACGACGTTTTATCTTTTCTAGGCGATTTATGCCTGTGAGTCCCTCTCTAACATCGTCTCCTAGACAGCTTGTACAAGCGCTACGCCTCTCCGCGGCTCCTCAAAGGCCACCGAATCCCGCTACACTGCTTACTTTACGAGTTAGAATCCTGGAAGCAGATATTTTCGAAACCAGTGTCCCACTCGTAGCATGGCGCACGCTCTGACGCGTGGGGCGCCAGGTTTCACGACTTTTTGAACGGAAAACAATGCCACGATCATAAACAGCGTTCGCGAATTGTTGGAAACGAATTTCTCAAGTTAACACCGCAAGCTTTGATCCTTTGCGCTATAAAATATCGTCCATTTGAATAATAACGTCGCAGTAATTCGAATTTTTTAATTTTCCAATTTCTGAATCTTCGATATTTAAAAATATATTCAGATCTCTAACTCCCAAGCTTCCAAGATTTAATTACTTAATTTCCCATTAATTAACCGCGTGATCGGATATTTTAGAGAGCCTTGAACTTTCCAGCAGTTCTAAATAGATCCTAATACGGTTCCAGAGGTAACGGAAGAACAAATTGAACGATGTTTCATACGATAAGCCTCGCACGAGTGACCCCAACTGTCAAAACCTAGAAACAACCCGACAAATCGGACAACATTATCTAGGATGACGGATAGCCCTGTCGGGAACCTGTACATAACGCTATCCCACCTATCGAGTTTCCTTTACGTTCTCAGGCTCCGAGTTACATCAAGGCTGAGCATCGATACATCATCCAACTTTCAAAACAACGACACCGCCGTATCAGAAGTGCTCGTAGGATCTAGGAACCTTCGTACAAGATATCTACGATCATCTCGACACCCGGTGCGGCGTTTGAAACACCATAGAAAATCGGAAACTCTGAAACTAATTGAGTCTACGTACGTTCCAGGATTCGCTTACGCAACGCGAGCCGTAGAAAAGGATCCCGAAGCGAAAGAGCATCGGGATCGGCGCAGCCGTATCTGCATAGAAACGGTGCGTAAACCGTGGATCGCGAACGATTCAATAGTGTTTCCTACCAGGCATAAACGAGCAGAAGAAGGCAAATGTTTTACGATCGAGTCCGCTTGTCAGAAGTCCCGGACTTTTATGACGATCGGCAACATCCCGCTGCTCTTTGTTCATTGTTCTAACCACGCCTCCGATACAAAGGAGGAATAAATTTCGTCAGATCTCCGCCGATAACATTGAACATCGCCGATCTATACCGAAAATACGCCTCGATCGATCAAGGATAAGTTAAACGCGCTGCATTCGCCTCTGATGGAGAAACCGTCGTGGTAAAAATAGGAATAATACCGGTAGGAAGGATAAAATCCTTTCCCAGTGTCTAAAATTAATTTGCAAAACTGATCACCGACGATTTAATGACATTTAACGCGTTTCGTGCCACGTGTACCATTTTTGGTAAACGTTAATCTTGATCTACAAGTCACGTGTACCATAAATGGTGCACACGCAGACATACTTATTTAATTGCATTGAAAACATGTTTTATGAGAAATTTAATTCTGTAAAATAAATTTCCACTAAAAGAACGAGGTACTATACAAAATGCAGTATAAAACAAAGCACATAAATTTGTTTAATTGTTATATATACCATAATTATTAATTACGCGTAATGGTTGACCTTTTTAAAGCAAGGGATGCACGAAAATGGCTTATTCGGGCAATAGCTGCAAAACGTCACTAGTCTTCTAGTTCTTTTTGTTCGATATCGAAAATTTTCGAACTGGCTGACTTTTATAGACGAACATAAATGGCACACGATATGATAACTACTCTAAGCAAACTAATTACTTATGAATCGATGATGTAATGACATATTGTGTGATAATATATCAATTTTCAGCCGAAACAACAAATGGCCTGGAGGATCGTGTCGGGAAAAATCTATTTGGCACGAAACGTGTTAAATTTCACCGAGTAAATTCTCCAGCGAGCCATCTAATAACGGAGAACGATCTATCGTAACGATATCGTGGATCCACGGAAAGAAAGTAAATTATTTGTACCATCGAATGACCTCGTTCCTCGCCAACGATCCTGCCTCTGATCCAACAAAAATCATTTCTTCCTCTTTCCTACCTGGCATTAATCGAATGGTGAAATTGGAACATGGCGCGTAGAAAGCCGATTTTTTCGAATTATCTTCAAATTATTACAAACCCGACACGACATCTTCATCGGGATACACACTACGGTAAATTCGCCTAAACCGCGTAAAATTCGCGATGAAGAAACTCGATCTTTTCATTCTCTAACTCAACGTCTTCGAGGAATAAAGTAGAACGAAAGGAGGGGAAAAATGGAAACGGATTTCGGACAAGAACGTAACTCTGACAGACATCGACACACACGGGGACACGATTGTCGAACACGGTAAATTCGCCTAAACCGCGTAAAATTCTTTTCATTCTCTAACTCAACGTCTTCGAGGAATAAAGTAGAACGAAAGGAGGGGAAAATGGGAACGGATTTCGGACAAGAACGTAACTCTGACAGACATCGACACACACGGGGACACGATTGTCGAACCTTCAATTCCGAGACACCAAGGTCGGGATAGGATAAGCTGTCCGTTTTTCAGCTGGCTCACCGTACTGCCGGCGACACACTTACGAGACGTTGACCTCGCGACCGGCTCTGTAAACACGCTGAATATCTTCATTTGCGTGTTTGTAGGCGGCCACTGAGCCCGTATGCACGCGGAATAAGTGGGCAGCTGCAACGGCGCGCAGCTCGAATCCTATCTGGGTAACCCGGTCCCAGAAACTCGTTCCGCCCTTCCGTGGACCAGGCTGAACGCACGGCCAGGAAGCGAACGCGTCGAAATTCTTCCTCCCGAGTTCGAGCAGACAGCTCCGCTCCGCTCCGCGCTGCTACAGGGATTGTAATCGATACGGTGGTTACGTCCGCGAGGATACTCGAGTGTCTTCGATACCCTGCGAGATAATTTTCTTAAGGAACGAGGATGTTGCGGCTAATTTATAGGTGGACGTCGCGACGCGTCGGTGGAATCCTGCTTCCAGAACTCCACGCCGATGTCTCGTGTTAATTGGCAAGTGATACGGTTGTGAAAGTTAGAAAGAAAAATAGCAATCGCGCCAAGTTCCTCCGTGTCGTTATTCGATAGTATTTTTCTAGGTTCTAGGATTGATGTTCTAAATACAGTGGATGGGTTATGGTTTACTAGGTTTATGGTTATGATTATGGTTCATAACGTCTCAGAGTCAAAATAATTATACGTGCTTTCTTAGCAGAAGGAAGGAAGAGACTTCCACTTAGGCCTTTATTTGAATAGCCAAAAACATGCCAGATGTCGCTAGAAGCGTCTAGCAACATGGAGCTAGAGATTAGAACTCCCCAACAATTGCTAATAGAGTATACACCAGTCTTGGTAGAACTTAGAGTGGAAATTTAGCAGTGAAAATATGGTTCAGAAGTCGAGGATAGAGGACAAGTAACAGATGTGCCACTCGTGTAAGGTTGCTGGTGTCAGGCATAACGAGTGACACGAGGCAAAAGACTGCGACGTTAGGTTGCAGAACATAACGACCTTTTTCTCCTTTACAGTTTACAGTCCTATTCAGGCAGCGAAGCACGTGTTCAGTCTAAACCTCTACCACTACGTACTTATTTTAGATTATTAGCTTATTGTGTACGCCAATATTCACTGTACTAGTCTTATTAGTAATAAATGTACTTTTATTATGAAAAAGCTTGTGAACGCCTTTTAATAGCAGATTAGTCCGACCGAGAAGAAACAACGAACGTCAAAGAAATCGCTAGTATTAAGTATTAGCCCCGCGATTAGTACAATACGTACGTATTCCAAGTCCCTTCAAGGATCTCGCGATCTTCGCATAGTCTTCCAGGAAAAAACAACTCATTGCCTAGTCAAGACGAACAACTACTTTTCTATCGAATTATATGCGAGGAAATAAACGTGGCACCCGTAAATTGTAACCATCTATTGCGACCTCGAAGGATCACAAATCGCGCAGGGGTACGTGTCGTGGATCACGGTTCTAGAAAGATCAGAACCATCGAGAGCATTCCTCAATGCGTACCCCCAACAAAGGAAAAAGACGATAGGGGTAACGAATCCCAAAACGCGAGTGCATCAGTCGCGGATCAAGGTTCTAGAAAGATCAGAACCATCAAGAACGTTACGAGACGCGTGCCCCCTGCGAAGACAAAAAACGACTAAGTGCTGAGATATAGAAAGTGATCTCTCGATCACCAGGACAATCAATCCTCCTAAACATTGTTTGAGTAAACGCCAACAATAAAAGAGCCCGTTTGAATATCGCATTAGCGCCAAAGCAACGATAAAACGCGCCCCGCAAACTATCGACCCAGATACGAAGCGATTTGCCCGATCTACTAGCTCAGCAAATCACCGTGGAACAATTATTACCGTTTGCAAACGACTGGTTCACCTGCTAATAGCGGTCTCAGGCTGCCGAAGGTTTCGTAAACGATCCTGAACGCCCCCGTTCGAATTCTAAACCCGTACACCGTGTACTTTCCTCGAGACCTCCCTCCTGCGCGTAAATCCTCGTCAACGGTATCATTACGAACAATTGTTCGATACGAGAGTCACAATCGACACCGTGAAACTCGGATTTCATTGTATCACGCGGAAAATCCTGTCGCCATCGAGTCCGTGCAGCCGATAAGACACGTAATGCACTTGTTAGACCTAGTAGCGAACCTATTAAATTAGATCGGGCCAACGATAACGCCGTCAATGCGAGCCAAATGCCAATGTACCCTCGAACCACGCCTCGTGCTTTTAATTAACTCTTCGCATCGGTATCGCATGCAGGTATGAGGATCGTTAAGCGGTACTCACGTGTCTCCAAACCGCTTTCCCAATTAGTAGTAAAAGCCGATGAACGTGCCCCGAGTCGAAGATTCTCCTCGCTTCTAGAAACCACCATGCCAGACCTGATGGCCGTGCCATTATCAACACACTCGACGCGTCGAACCATTACGCCCGAACGCTGTGAAGAATAACACGCAACTGAGGCGGAAGGACATCGACGAAAATTAACCGTGAGCAGGTGACGACAGGACCCTGTGTTTACATTCGAACCTATCCACAGACCTCTCATCTATAACGCTTATGTTTTCCTCGAATTTCTTATTAGGAGTTTCGCACGGTATTGCAGACAAAGGTGCTAACGTGGAATAATATTATAACAGAAAATGAGTTAACAACTGCGAAAATTAGGGAAATTATCCAGGATAAATCTACGAGAGCTCGATTGCTATAAATTCTAGGACGTCATCTCGAATTTAACAGACCAAACGTCGCAGGTTCAAAGATCGGTAAATCAATCTTGTGGCCGATCGAAGAAAAATCGGCTACCTAGCCTAGACATGTTAACTTGGAATAATATTATAACAGAAAATGAGTTAAAAACTGCGAATATTAGGGAAATGATCTAGGATAAATCTACGAGAGCTCAATTTTTACAATTTCTAGGACGTCATCTCGAATTTAACAGACCAAACGTCGCAGGTTCGAAGATGGGTAAATCAATCTTGTGGCCGATCGAAGAAAAATCGGCTACCTAGCCTAAATATGCTAACTTCGAATAATATTATAACAGAAAATGAGTTAAAAACTGCGAAAATTAGGGAAATGATCTAGGATAAATCTATGAGAGTTCAATTTTTACAATTTCTAGGACGTCATCTCGAATTTAACAGACCAAACGTCGCAGGTTCGAAGATCAGTAAGTGGCTCTTGTGGCCGATCGAGGAAAAATCGGCTACCTAGCCTAAATATGTTAACTTGGAATAATATTATAACAGAAAATGAGTTAAAAACTGCGAAAATTAGGGAAATGATCTAAGATAAATCTACGAGAGCTCGATTGCTATAAATTCTAGGACGTCATCTCGAATTTAACAAACCAAACGTCGCAGGTTCAAAGATCGGTAAATCAATCTTGTGGCGGATAGAAGAAAAATCGGCTACCTAGCCTAGACATGTTAACTTGGAATAATATTATAACAGAAAATGAGTTAAAAACTGCGAAAATTAGGGAAATGATCTAGGATAAATCTACGAGAACTCGATTGCTATAAATTCTAGGACATCATCTCGAATTTAACAAACCAAACGTCGCAGGTTCGAAGATCGGTAAGTGACTCTTAGGGCCGATCGAGAAAAAATCGGCTACCTGGCCTAAATATGCACGAGATCGGAGGCAATTCGACGACACGTAATCCTAATTCATAGACTTGTTCTCGAGTCAGATACGATATCGGTATTGGAACACGGGGGAAAGATAGCGATGGGGGTCTGTATCGGTGTCCATGCACTTTCTCTGGTCCGATCGGCGAGCACAGAGGGAAGTCTGGATTCCGACAAACAAAGAACGCGAACTTTCGAATGCGTAGGTTACTCCCGCGTCACCTTTTGCAATCGTTAATTCGAATGTCGCGCGGTCGAGAGTCCGCCTTCGCTCTTTCTCCAAACACGGGACACCCCCGTGGCCTCTAATTGACTTCTCACGTGGCTCGCATGCGTTGCATACCTATTCATTCGCGTCTGATCTTTCGTACACGTCTGCGCATCCTCGATAGCGAGTATACAGTCATTCCTTAGTTCCAGACCTCAGCCACCCTTGCCCTTTGTACGATATTTATTCTTCAGTCATTCTCGTGTTATTCTTAGTTCCTGGATATGTATTGTAATTCGTAAAACCTTAAGATAATTCTTAAATACTTGTAGGAATTCTTACCTACAAAACAGTAGGCTATTGCCCTCTCACTACACATCACGGAATATTTTGATTCTCTTAATCTTTTGCAATATAATAATGTGTTCCGATATATTAGAAAAATTCTCAATCGATGTTCCAACTTTTCTTTTAAGACGATACAACTTTCTTCGTATACGACATAAAATCGCGTTTGCATACCACTCAGGTATTAATAGAAAGATTATTAATGTTAACTGTGGTAGTGGTCACATAGATTTTTAGTATATATATGTTGGGATGAGTGGAACAAGTATGCATGGGATTGGAATATGTAATGAATTCAGGTTATTTTGATAAATGAGTATGCATGTAATGATTTAGGTGTGTGTGAATTGTGTATGTCAATGTAATATATGAGAGGAAAAAAAAAGGAGAATGATTTCGGATACGTTAGTTGTAATTGAGATATAATAGTGAGAAGTCGTGTCATTGAGTAATCGTGCGAAATTAATTATATTTAAATGTTATATCAGTGTTTTATAATCTTTCTTATTAAATAAAGAATTGTTCTCCTTGTTGTTATTAAACTTTCATCCACCACTAACATTAACAACACTTCTCCTACCCTAGATCTATTCAGGCAATCTCTTCACTCTATAAAACAGCTACTACATCGCATCTCTCTGTAAGAAATTCTTTTCTTTCTTATACTTATACAGATCTCGTCTGTTTGTATATTTTGTTGGGAATTTCGGGAAGGAAATATAAACGATTAGCGTACAAGGAAGTAACCGTATTCAGTTGTACAGCAATTGGATGTATAAGGTTTAATATAAGTGAAATGTATACTTTATGCGAATATATAAAGAAAACGAGTCTTTATCACGCCACTATGGGTCATAATACGTAAGCGACTGCACTGTTCCGGGTTTGAGGATGACAGCAGCGAGAGACAGCAAGTCCTTTTTGTTACAGTTGTTAATTTACTAGGCACTAGTAATAAGCAACAGCAGAATAACAGGGTTATGTGGTAGAAAAAATGTAAGTTTAATGTATACAGAAGATAGAAAAAACACTAGAGAAGTCGAAGCACACGACTCTAGCGACGACTGGCACACAGCTGACAGGAAAAAAAAAGCATTTTGGGCGGCAGTTGCCATTTCCGTGCTCAGGTAGTACCATAAACTGAGTTAAGCCAGGAGGGAAACAGCGCCGCAGTGAAAACGCATACTATTGCAGATACAACTATCCTAAAAACCTAGCGTACAGGACGCTCTTTAATTTACACTTTTAAACCCCAAAACCGATCCCTTGATGCCTGTATAGTATCTTGAGATCCAAAGGTCGGTATTGGCCTGCACCCACTAACAGGCCTGTCACATTCGTTGCATAGACGTAGCTAATTTACAACATATTTGTATATTTTTATTTTTATTTTTATTTCTTACCGTTAATTTTATACCTCGCTGTAATAATTTTCTTGCAATTTTTCTAATGGGTTAATCCCGTATAAATAAATAATTTGAATTTTAGACAAATCGGCGATCTGTTTGATTTTCGCAACATCAGATTAAGCAAAGCAGTGTTGTATCGGACATAGAAGCAGAATTCGTCAGTGTATCTAGGAGTTACTTGTTCCTCCATTTTCTCCCCGCCCCATATAAATGCTTCTCCTACCATCGACCACGACACGATCGACTTTCCTCGCTAAAATCGCATCGTTCGCGGCTGTATTCGCGATACGAAATCGAAAACTGTGTCACAGTTTAGAAAGTCCGAGCGTAACACGGGTGCCTCTTCTACCCTTTCCTCGGCCACTTCGCCGAAAGGATGAGTCGCGTTGAAAGGTACCAGGTGAGCAACTCGCTGACCGGGAATCCTCGCCGAGGAGAAAGTTCGCGTTTGTTAATTAAATATTTCATACGCGTTGTAATTATTGACTCGCTTAAGAGCCGCTCGTTACGCAAACCACCGGTTCCAGCCGGGGGGACCAGCGAGAGGATCTAGAAGAGAACGTCTATCTCTGAAGATCGATCGGATGGATAACTCACTGGAGATTGTTCGATATAGCGCGTAACGAGGTGTACGACTACTTACGCGGGGAAGGGAGTTAAATGAGCTTGGTTTATTTAAACGAATAAAATAGACAAAATAGACGAGAGACACCTGGGGACCGACCCGGTGAAAGATCGCTATATCCCGATTCTTCGTTCCTGACTTATGGTTAGCAAAATTGCTCTTGTTTTGTTTACGAGCAACGGAAAAGGAGGATCGGGCCGTACACGCGATGACTGAGAGGGACAGTCATAAAACGAACGATCGGAAGGCGAGGAGGAAGGCAAACTAGAGAAGAAGGGACGAAGATGAGGGCAAGCAGAAATTATTTGACAGCCGGGTTCCCGGCCAACTAATCTAAATAAAATAAATGGTGGTGAAAAAGCATGCGAAGGGTGTTCCTCTAAGCTGCTCCGTTGCACGTCTTCATCGGTTCCGTTCGTGCTGATTTTTGTTCTTCTTGCGACTCTTCGTCCTGCCTATTAAACGCAACCGTAGAAGCACTCACGGCTCGGTTTCCATCCTCGTAAAGTGGTATCGCTGATATTAAGGGATAGGAGATACTCATCGGGGCATAAAGCAACGAGTCTTTATACGGCTTACGGTTCTAGAAAAGGAAAACGCGAGAGCGGGATCAACGGGATCGCGATTTTTGCGAAAGTCTGACCGATTTTCGAAATCCGAATATCACCGAAACTCGGTATCTTATCCGAAAATGTTATTCGAGAACATTGGAATTGGAACTGCTATTGATAAGTCGATGATGGAATATTTATGTCGTACAAATGAGGGAAATTAAGAAAGAACGTGGCAATCTTCTGTTCGCATTTGATAAAACGTCAAAGAAGCCGCTACGCTAAATTTCTGCGATACAAAGAGACAAGGAAAATGAAACGACGATATCCATTAGCAGAAATGGACGAGATGAAAGAAACGACCCGTTCGTGGATCGTAACAATCTAATTTGCATTCTGGAAAATAATAAAAATACTCTTACAAAGTATTCCACTTAAAACTAGCCGTCCAAATACTCGGAAGATATACAAAAACTCGATTTAATGTAGACTCGTCCTAAGAAATCATTTTACTAAAAATAGGGAACCATACGACGTCCTTGAAAACTCGAGGAAGACATTTAGGATGGAACGTTCGGACGGAACACCCTGTACAGCGATATATCTAGCCAGGCAACCAGAGGAATATATTTTCTGCGTAAAATGGAAGTGGCTGTTGTTCGTCGCCCCCGTTTCGAACGCGATTCCCACCGTTCTAATAAAGCCAGGGGGCGAGAAGATGATGCAAGTCTATTAGCCGAATTTATAGAGGGCTTCGAGGAATCGAGGCGCAATTTCGAGCCTTCTCCCGCAGCGTAGGACGCGGCGGAGACTCTCGGCGTGGTCTCCGGGGAAGGCAGGATGCAGGGGTGAGCAGAAACGGTGGATGGAAGAAGAGAGGAAGCGGAGGAGCCACGGGTATAGGAGAAAAGGAAGGCCGGTGGTTCTAGGAACCGTCGTGCTCGCGCATCTTCATTATCCTCGTCCAGGGCCTAAGGGCATCCGTGTATACAACGGTAGAACCGTGCTTGGACTCGATCAATTAGCGTACAGACTTCGTGATCCGAAAGCGCAAAAACGAGCAAAAGAAGATCCACGTACCGATGCACTTTCCGCTTATGAAAGTAGCCTACACCGCACCAGGCCTTTCCCCCTCGTTTCGCTAACGAACCCGTGTCGCGGTACATTGCGAAACGGTTTCCTAACTTCCAATAAATTTCTAGCCGAACATCTAGCGGTACCGGCTTTGATTTATATCCGCATCATGCTTCGTGGCCTGAGAAACTCCAGCGGTTGCAAATTTATCGCGAATTTATTGTTCCGAATTTTTGTCACTCCCGTGGACGTAACAATGGTAATTTCCATGTACCTAGCCGTGGAAAATTTCGATAAATCCTTCCAGGGGTCTTTATCGCGTAAACCAATCGTGTAAACCGGGGCCACTCGTGCCCTATACGAGAGTTCCTCGGCGAATAATAGTTCCAAAAATGAGATTAAGATTGGGTTAAAAAATTGTTGCCAGAGGCATTATTGAAAAGAGAAACTTATTTTCGAAGTGGTTTCTTCCATTAACGAAGTTATCGCACGACTCGTTACGGAAGTCGCCGTTTTTACAATGAACATCGTGCCGCAACTGTGCCCGCGTCATCGCGTAATTATTACGGTAAAAGAATCAAAACATCGGCTATTTTTAAACGACGGCCGTAAAAAGTGAGCGTAATTACGGCAATACGACACGCGAGAGAATAATTACCCGCGCGACGATGGAACAACGAGCACGCACCGCTTCAACTGGTCTACGGTTAAGTGAAATGAGTCACGAATTCGTGTGTTCCGTGAAAACACGCGGTGTAGCGGACCGTTTACACGGCACTGACCGTAATACGAAGTGCACGGTGACAAGAATCTGTCACAAAGATCGTCCTCGTGCCACATATGCCACGGGGAAAATATATTCTCGTTCGAGACGATTAGCCGCTGTGCACAATCCTCGAGTAACGAGCAAAATGGCTGTGCCTTGAGAGATAAATAGAAAGAGAACATTGCACTTTGAACATTTCCATCGAATGCTATCGGGCGTGCAAAAGTGATCACTTATTACAATTACGTGAAAGAAACCTGATTGAAAATTACGGTAACAGCCGTTATTTCCTAGAATAATTATAGGGAAATAAAACCGTATCATGGAAATTTATCCTATGGAGGTGTAAATAGAGTTTCGGTTTATAAAACCTGTATAATTATCGAAATTATTATTAACGAGAAATTGTTTGCGGCGTAAATTAATAATAAAAGTGAAAAAGTTGATAAATTATTGGCTAATACTTGAATAATTTGCAAAAAGTTTATAAATAATTACACCAATTGTTAATAACACATTAATATTGTTATTAACAAATTGCTCGCAACGTATATTTATAATAAAAGTAAAAAAATTAATAAATTATTGGCTATTAAAGCAGAAAAATGGTAATTAATAGAATTGGCGAAGTTCGAAAATTTCTGATCGAGGTGGGGGGCTCCGCCTATCGACGGCTATATAAGGGGCGACGCGACGGAACAAAAGTCATTTGTCAGTTCGACTTTGGAAGTGTAACATATAAATTTTCGTTGTGCGCGAAGGGTGGGGATTCGAAGTGAGGTTGGGCTTGGCTACCCCACCGTCACCCCCACCCATTAAACAATTTACTAATAATTTTTATTTTGTTTTCAGGTATTAATTATTTTTTTATTTCAGCTTTTAATTATTTTTTCTTTTTACAGCTATTAATTATTTCTTCTCTTTTCAGATGTTATTTATTCCTTTCTATTTATTTTCATTTGACATTTCGAATATTTCGTATAATATTCGAGTGTCCCATCGTTGGGTTGTTCATGTCACATCGTTGGTTTCATCGTTCCATTTAGACTATTTTTGTTACTTCCTCGTACTAATTTGTTTCCTCTCCAGGTTTTAATAATTTTTCTTTTTTCAGATTTTATTTTCATTTGACGATTCGAATATTTCGTATAATATTCGAACGTATCATCGTTGGGTTCTTTATTTCTCATCGTTGGGTTGTTTATGTCTCAACGTTGGATTGTTTATTCCATTTCATTGATCATTATGACTTATATTTATTTCGTTTTAATTATGTTTTCACTAATCATTTACTAACCTTTCCTTTTTCAGCTTTCAGGTTTTTCAAGACATCGTTATAAGATAGATGCTTAGACTAAGTCTTATGTGAGCGCTATCTATACAAGGGTAAACTACCTCACTTGGAGCGAAATATATAAATTCTCTTACTTCTCTCGTTTACCAAATAGAACATAATTGTTCTCGCGATAGTCGTGATTGTTCTTAAGTACCGACTAGCCTACGCGACGTGCTCTCGCGTACTCGATAAGTACATGCTTCGTAAGTCATCCTCACGACTCGTCTCCGACACTCATTTCCAGTCACTGTCAATCTCGTCATGCATCGGGTTCCAGGGTGACCCCCTCGGATCAGTGCGTCTTCTGACCTCGACGGGGCGGTCCGCTGCCTAAGTCGTACGCGACTTGGGCTCGGGCACATGCTGGCTGACGGACTAGTACCATCTACGGTTAGACCACAGGGATGATTAAGTTCTACCCCGTGTGGCTGGGATGCGAAGTGTCTGTCTTGGCCGGCAACCGCCCAGCAGGGCCCTCGCGTTGACACTAGAAGTTTCATTGGTTCAGGGACTATCCTTGGTCCACGTGTAAGTCTTGGCGAGTGCGACAGTGACTGGAATTGAGCTAGGCCCGATCGGGAGGGTGCCGAGGTATGAAGTTATCTCTGTACACGGGAGTACATCGCCTAGGCTAGTCGGTCTTTCGAATAATCGCGAACTCGTTCGGACGCGTCGCGATTTTCTATTAGCTCGCGTGTTTGATATTTCATTCCCTATTTTTATGGGAACTTGAAAATATCTTAGCGTTGCGACAGTAGAGTTTCAGTATACCGAACCGAAACCCCTTTTGTAAGACACGAAATATAATAAAGTGTCAGTAGAGTCATTTTAACTTAATTCGCTCCAAGTTAGATTAGGATATCTTTGATACAGATAGCGCCAGTAGGATGCGCCACTAGGGCGCATGTCGGGTCTCGATGCGTAGCCACCTCCTCGTGGTGAGCCCTGGTAATTGGTATCGTTTTCCGAAATAAAATTTTTGGTGAACGATACCAAGCTAAGAGCTACGCACCAAAGTTAATACATTAGTTATAAGCTAGTTATAAGTTAGTTATAAATTAATTGTGAATTAGTCTTTAATTACTTATTAGTTAATTATACGTCATATATAATAATATTATTATAAATTTTCAGAGTTCCTTTTGAATTTCAATGAAGTAAACTTTACAACAATTACCCAATGATATTACAGATTAAAATTCGTATCAAACAGTATAAACAGCGTTCGTCAATACTTCTTACTTCGACGCAATTTTTGCAGTCGTATCCCAGCGAACCGATCGTAATCCTTGCCAACAAGCACGATACTATTTCGATACATCCGAGACAATCGACGTAATAATCGCTTACATCGAAGCTATGAATAATTATCGACAGATACACGCTGGAAACCATTATTTACGCTAACGCTGGAAGGCGGCACACGCGTGAAACGCCCTTTTCCACCCATTCTATTCGACTTTAAATCAATCGACTGGACGCGTTTCAGCTTTGGCAAGATCCCGTCGCGGTGAGATATCGATACGGACCACGTGGGCGTGTTAACGGCATGGTCACACGGTAATGGAACCGTTCAAAGTCAATTGGCCGTTTCTGCAAACAGGTAGACGCAGTTCTTATTACAAGCACGTGTGCACGCCAGACAAGCGCGAACAGTGGACAGAGTTTAACACTGCATTGGATCACAAACGGTTTCATAACCATGACCGCCTCACGGCAAGGCGGCTGGTGACTTCGATGCCTGCACAGGCGCGACTTTCTCGCGATCGCCCAGCCGAGCCGCATGTTCTCCGTGTTAAATCTTTCGATTCAGCAGAGTTTGTGGCAATTTGTCATCGTCGACATAGTATTCACGTGAGACGACAATAACGTCGTAATAACGTGATCTCTTCGCCCGAATGTGACACGTTATCGCGTTAGCATGCCGTGGAACGTCACGACGAACGATTATTCATCAATGACGTGGTTATTGAAATACGAATGGCACGGTCGCAACCTGGCCTATCGTAACAATGTATAAAATAAAGCCCCGATTCGATCCCTTCGAATGACAGTTCGGAAACGTGTAATTACGAATCGATAACGTCGATGACTGGGATCGACTCCGAACTACTTACTCGGTACCGAAGCAGACTTTCAATCGTCGACTATGCAAACGCTATAATTAGGTGCTTGAGGATACGAATGGGCGAAATGGTCGTGGTCTGCTATTGGGGGCAATAAGAAACGTCTATCGAGCGAACAAAATTGGTCTTGCTTCAACCCCTTTGTATACGATATCGTGCGAGACTCGTGGTAAGGGAATCGGGCGAAACATGAATATCACGGATGAGAGACGTGGTTCGTAGTCAGGGCCCAACGCAAACTACACGGGTCAGGCTCGTGATTCATTTTCCCTCAATTACGCGTTATTACTCGGGGTGTTTACACCGTTATTGTTGACTATGGCGCGCGCTATCGGAATTTATATGCTAAACCAAGCGATTAACTCGTCTTCTGAAACACGAACTTGCAATTTCGAATTACAGTGCCTCCGGAGGAATTCAATCTGTGGAAAATAGGATTACGGCATTCGTATCGAGAAATTTATTCGGCGTTAATGACCGTTGAACGACTTCACGGGCCGTGAGTTTAACGCAGCGAAAGCGAAAAGTTCGCTGAAAACTGAAGACAAGAAAATCATCGTTTTCTCTATTCTCCTGAACGATAACGGGGTATACGGTGTTTAGTTGCACGAGTTACTTCGCCGGGTAACGATATAATTATCGTGGACAACTAAGAGAAACTGGACCTTAAAAGTACAGCCCAGTTTATGATCCTGAAATTGCAAGCCGCGAGGAAAGTACTTTCGTTGGCATCGTCTTTACGCTCACTGATTTCAGTTATGAACATGAGGGACCGCCGTGAAAGAACCGGCAAGAACTTAACCGTACTCCGTGCCAAGAGAAAACCACGCTTGGGGAAAAAAGAATTTCTATTTTCTAGTTGATACAGCGTGACAGTCTAGATGAAGACCTAAAGCTGGCGGAACGCACCCCGCGACATAAGTACCCCGCTTATGTAATCGAGAACAAAACGAATTACAACTCGTACTAGTTCGCGAGCAGATAACCCCTGTTGCGTAACCTTTTCGCTCAAAGTTCCGAGTTATTTTTATAATCATTGCATAACGCGTATTATCCTTGGAAATTTAAATTACCCTGCATCGCGTTACGTCTAGCCAGTACTCGCGAACGTACTAAATTTCCTTACTTTCCTACTGGAGCTAAGTTTCAACTATCCAGGGGAAGTAGAAGCACGTGAAATAAATTAAACCAAACGGAGATGCCATTAGAGACGCCATTATCTGCATGTCATACAACAGTAACGCGTACTTTCTTGAATATAATATACCATAGCTTTGAATCACCCTGGTCTCTGTTATCCAGAGTCCCTATTTACGCGCAAAGAAGTTTAGCAACAGCTAAAAACTGTCACGACGAACTAAAAACTCACGAGTGCAGAAGGTTAATATTTCACTCACCACCGAATAACGATTAGAATTAAAACGGTGTGATGAAAATTAATAAGCCGTGAAAGCCGAAAGCTTTCGATGAGTGCATACTTGATCGAAAAATTCGAAAACCATTCGTTTTGAGCTACCCTATGATTTCAGGACCAAGCAGGCGAAGGATCTTCACCACCCACGACCTACCACCTGGTGAGAAATATTTTACACGCCATGGAATAACGATTAGAATTAAAACGGTGTGGTGAAAATTAATAAGCCGTGAAAACCGAAAGCTTTCGATGAGCGCATACTTGATCGAAAAATTCGAAAACCATTCGTTTCGAGCTACCCTATGATTTCAGGACCAAGCAGGCGAAGGATCTTCACCACCCACGACCCGCCACCTGGTGAGAAATATTTTACACGCCATGGAACAACGATTAGAATTAAAACGGTGTGGTGAAAATTAATAAGCCGTTAAAGCCGAAAGCTTTCGATGAACGCATACCTGATCGAAGAATCCGAAATATCTCGTTTCGAGCTACCCTATGATTTCACCGCCAAGCAGACGAAGGATCTTCACCACCCACGACCCACCACCTGGTGAGAAATATTTTACACGCCATGGAACAACGATTAGAATTAAAACGGTGTGGTGAAAATTAATAAGCCGTGAAAGCCGAAAGCTTTCAATGAGCGCATATCTGATCGAAGAATCCGAAATATCTCGTTTCGAGCTACCCTATGATTTCAGGATCAAGCAGACGAAGGATCTTCACCACCCTCGACTCACCACCCCCGTGAGAAAACAATTTCGGGAAACTGATTCGATCGACGACCGTCCAAGTACTCGACACCGTTTTCCCACGAATCCTCAGTTTCTGCGCGTTTTCGAGCGCGGTTTTTTCCTGCGAGCCGGCGAGATGAGCCAGTCCCGAGCATGGTGCACGCGCGCATGCACATCGGCGCGCATATTCGCGGTGCATCGGTGCATACATGCGTGTCGGAGGAGCAGGAACGCGCGGCGGCGGTGTAACAGCGGGTCCGTAGGTGGCTTAGTGATCTCATGTTTCATATTTATACTCTCATCTGCATATTACGAGCGGGGTGTGCCTAGGTGGCTGCTGCCCGCTCTCGCATGCACTGACAGCTGGAATGCGCTGGATTAGATTGCCCACAGCGTTTCTCTTATAACCTGCCATGAATACGGTGTTCCTTGCTCCATGTGACAGCCATCCTTCAAGGGGGGAAACCGTTTTCTCGGCTGACGGCCTCGATGATAAATCTATTTCGCCCGCTCGTTGCTAAATTCCCCTAGATACCGGACGCGGAGCCAACGAGAGCTAACGAGATTTCGCGATACAGCTGAGAAATAACGTCGGTCGGAGTTCTTATCTCGAATTACAAGCAGAGGAATTTCGTTCGATTAAAGCGTCCGGCCCTAAACTCCGTTTCTCTCGCTCGGAGAAGAGCCGACACATTCTAGGTAACGCAAGAACGATTTTATTAACGATGATCGATGAAAAATCGCGACCCGAGTATCGCCTTCTCCATTTATTACCCGCAGCATTGCGTTACGCGAATAACGATTAACCTGTTTTCCACAATTAACGGAACCGTGTCGGGTTTTCAATTAACGGTCGCTACAAGGGTAAGATTCAATCGTCACGCAACCGGATAGACTTCGCAGCCTTAAAGGGAATACAATGTCGAGAGAGGAACAGCGAGAGAGGGAGAGAGAGCGAGAGATATCTCGCCGCGGTGTCTATGCTTGTTTACCGAATGAACGCGTATCGCGTGCAATTACATCGCAATTTGTCGCGACGATATTACCGCATATTCGCTCCACGACCCTCGTCACCTTGGATTTCAATGCCAACGCAGTGGATATTCGCACTCGCGTCTATTCGCGTGCGTCCCTCAGATTCCCGGCCAAAATTCACCACTCGAACCATAGATTACGCGTCATTTCTCAATCGATCAAATAAAACGAACCGCGTTATCGTGCAAACGACCGAGCATTGAAAAATCTCCTCGCCGACGTTGAAACGTAAGATAGAAAAAGAAGAGGACCAAATTCGTATCATTGGCGGATCCAATTTCTGGACGCGAGAAACGATTGCATCTAGACGAATCATAAGAATATTATGGTCCGAGAGCAACCGGTGCATAGACCACAAGGATTTTTCTCTCGGACTCGTTGAACCGGAGTGAAATGTTACCTCTCCCTTGGTCGCTCCTCTCGCTTAACCGCGGTGTAATGTTACTATGCAAAGGTGCACTCCATAAAGTCCCATAAAAGTGGCCGCAACTAGCCTTTCGGAGCGCTAGCTTGCTCGGAAAATACGGATTTTTATCTGCTTCGACGACGTAACGCGTGCAGCAATTTTAAATACGGGCTGCACATGCCAGCGATAAATTCCGCCGCGCGGAAACCTACGTTATCGAGCATTACGCGCGCGCGAGAAGCGCAAACGGAACCCTAAAAATGCCATACTCTCGCCGTGTCCGCGCTTATTCTCGCGACATTTTCAGCCGCATTTTCAACGCGACGAATCTTTACGATCGCGATGGTGAACCGCGGATAGAAGGTTAAACGAACGTTAGCAATCGAGGCCCTCTATTACCTATAGAAATTGCTCGGCTCGTTAACGATTCGTCGAGTAAGAAGCGTACGCCGCAGTCGATTAACTCTGAATATGTAGGTTTATCGGGGAAAAAGCAGGATTCATAGCGGCATTTAATTTCCTCGATATCGGCCGCAATTAACTTCGAATTACAATATTACCGCAATAAACGATAATGTAGAGAGGTAATCATAGTATCCGAAGATATCGACGCGAAATCGAGCAGCGGATAATTAAGACACGTTTGATTTAATGTCTCTCGTCCGTTAAGATTGACTCGATTATCGGAGAGGGGAGAAAGAAGAGAAAAAAGAAGCGAAATTCAGAGGAAAGTAGATATATCGAACAGCGAGTAAGATTGCCTATTTGGAATCTGCGGAGATGACCATCCTTTTCATTTCTCTCACAGCGCCAACGGAAATTTCTCTTTCATTATTTCCAAAACGACTGTAATTACGCGGGAATATCCCCGGAGGCGGGAAAAATTCGTGGCTAAAACGGGATTCTGATTGTCATCCCGCAGATTGAGCCTTAATACGTGCCTGTTCAACCGACTCCCAAAGGTGAATGCACTGATCGCGGAGTGCAAGAGGAGAGCAGCTGAACCGGCAAAGAAAATCGCGCAGCTGTTTACCGAGAGGCGATGAGTAACGAGAAAGGAACGAAGGGAAGAGCCAAAAATCCCGCAACGCGATCCTCGAAAATAATTTCTATTTCGATCCAGCGGAACGATATTTATTAATCGTAGTGAAATTTGTTTTACGCACTTGGCATTCCAGTTTTCAAGGCAAGTGCGATTTAATTATCGAGGCTTCGACTATTGGATCGTCGAGGAAAATAGAGAACCGGATGCCAACGAAGATGGTATCGACGTGGATGCGAGTAGCATAGCAATGGAATCGACGTGACGACGAAGAAACAACGATTGAGAAGATCCACTTAATGGCCAGCTTGTTTCCAGTTAAAAGCAGGAAGTATTCTTCCCAGCAGGGATAAGAGAGGAGAACGTTACTCGAGATAGCAACAAGAGCTAAAAAGACGCAAGAGGAAGGAGTCCTCGTTCCATTCTTTGCTCATCGAACGAACCGAATTAATTGCTCCGAGCTAATGAACCAACTTCTCTCGGGCAAAACAATCCACCTCCTATTCCACATCGTTCAATGAACCCCCGGGTCGTTATAGGGTTGATCGGCTCGTTAATTGTTCGAAATTAACAAGCCTATTCGATCGACAGGACCCCTTTCGCTCGCGATGAAAGTCTATCGCGGTATCTCGCGTTTCGGATGAACCACTTCGCATCGTCCTTGTTTCCTTTCTAATCATCGCTAACGCTATCTACAGAGATAGATAGTTGGACAAAGATCGCACGGTTCCGCTCCACTTCGCCAGCTCGAAACTGGATACCGTACTTTTTCGATCGAGTGAAACGAACCTCTCGGGGAAAGAATGTTTGATATATTTTCCGAGCGAGCATTCCAAACTTTCCACGCTTGACGAGAAAGGAATCTCCGAGAATCCTTCTCAAACTTTTGTTTCAACCCTGAATACTGTGAAGTACGATAGAAGATAAGAGGTCTCGTCGAATTACCTTAAGCTCGTTTTCTACTTATCAACGAATTCTCGGTACCACCTGTTGCCTAGGATAGACACGAGCCGTCTAGCCATCTAACTATCCAGCTAGTCCAGCTGGTCTAGCTCACCGCGAAGGAACACGAAACCTCGGAACGGCTCCGGGAGCCAGCAGATGCTATCGACGCGACAGAGAACAAAGAGCCTGGAGAACGGAAGGAAGGAGACACCCGTGCAAGGGGAAACGCGGATAAAAACAGAGAGAGACGGAGGAGAAAGCAGAGGTGTTCTTACCGGGCGAAGCATGCAAGTGTCCTACGGTGGAACTAATGGCGGTGCCATTAATATAACTTTGCCTTAGCTTAGATGCAACCGCGGTTTGTGTACATACGCATTTCGTAGCGGCTAGGAGTGATGCATGGCACGCCGCGATTCACGGTCCTCTTAAACGTCACAATGCGACCCGCAGGATGGGAACATTAATCCTTTCGCCGACTTTAGCGTTTCGTCCGCGCGTTCTCGCAACCCCTCGAGTAGCTTAGACTCTCGGTGTACTTAGTCGCGGAGTAAGCAGTGCTGCTGCCGGGGTACAAGCCTCGCGCATAAGAGGATAAGGGGAGTTTCGTTACTCGTTAACGTTTGAGCGCGTCACGAAGATCCGGAGGGCCTCGATTATTCACCATGGGATCCTTATTATCCCGGTAATCCTCGTACGTCGCTCATGATAGGCCGTGCTCCGGCCTTTTTCTCCATTTATCGCCTTCCTTCCACACACGCACACCGATTACGTCGTTCAATTTTATCCTCGTTCGATTTAATTGCGCTTCGATAGATCACCACGCGAATCCTGATACGCGGCACGGGTAGCAGCGAATTAGAGCGAGGAACGAAGAAAACGCGAAGTCGAATTCGGTGATACGCTTTCTTCAGACATTTCCGTTGCCTCGGGGCCCACACCTAGACCAGAAACGTTAATCGAGGCAGAAACCAGGCCTATCGTTATTTCCCGCTTCCCTCTTTCCAACCCGACCATTTGCCTCGCAAATCAGAATCAAGCTCCGAGCGAAATTTGGATCGTATCTGATGGCGAGACGCGCGAGACGAGAATGAATTTAATCTCCGATGAGACACGAGCTCCGGAGATAAAACGAGCTCGAGGAGCAGCCTCAGATACGTTCTTCAGATAGAACTTTCGACGAGACATTTAGCCGAGAATCGAGCATGAAATCCCGCCGTTTACATATTCCCCTGTCCGGCTGTGTCCACTTTGGCTAACTAATCGCCCGTCCGAAAAATCGGACGACGGAACAGGTAGCACCGTGGGCTTCGGCAAACCGAAAGAGCAAAAAGGTATAGCCGGCTCCTGACACGGTAGAGATTTCATTTTCGGTTCGACCGACGTTAAAACCTTGTAGGAACGTGTCGCTACCAGTCTTCTGTTTGGAATTCAGCGGATCCCGTTCGGCTCCTACGATTTCGTGGCGTCGTGATCGGAGTTTAACGTCCGCGCGAATTCGCTTCGGCCTGTCCCGCTCGCTAAGCAACGTCTGGAACACGCGACTGAATACGTTAGAGGAAGGTAGGAGAAAAATAGAGAAGAGAAATATTTCCCTCGACGAAAGTATCCCGAATTATAATACCAAATGGTCGACTCGAAAATGGCCCCTGCAGCAGGCGCGCAGCCTGCTGATCGCGTCTTCGAATCACGTTTCCAATTGACAATTTCGCGCAACAAGAGCAGCACGCGTAGCCGGGGAGGAATAATCGCGGCAAGTTCATTCCTAGAATAACATCGAAGATCGTTTATTGTAAACGGAACAGCGTGTCCGAGGGGAAGCGGATAGGCAGCTATTACAAGAGGAGTCGCTGCAGGCGGAGAAGATATCTGCTGCATACCTTACCTAGGACGATCGAGTTCATTGTTGGACCTAACCTTCGATAAAGCCTTTGTCCCTGTCCTCTTCTTTTTCTCCGTTCCGTTCGAAGCCATTGTTCCGAGTCAGCGTAATTAGTGGACCTTGAGGGATAATCTCTTCGTTCAACGACTCGTGTCTTAACGGGAGACACGATCCTTCATTCGTGACTTTTAAACAGTTTGACGAGGCAGATAAGCCTGCTCGGATGAATGCGATCCTATCCCTCCGGCTATCTCTCGACCTGGCGTAACTTTAATTTCTTACCGCAGAGACGCGAGATGCGAATCGACGAGTAATAAATATGGAAATGCGTCTGCCAGCCGACGCTTTCAGGAACAAGTACGAATAACTACTTAATAAACTCGATTACTAACAGTATTTACCACCGGGGAAAACCTGTTTCTCTCAATGCGCAAGAACGATCAACTGGCTACGTTATTTACGTCCTTCAAGGAAGATTATATACCGTTCGTCAAATATACGTTCAAAATAGTTGACAACGCGTTGTCATGTAAAACGAGATTTTCAGATATCTTCTTCCCAGTGTTGGTTTGTACTTCTGTTGAATTCGCGAATTTGTCGAAAATGCTGCAACGCGAAGAGCCTTGACCAAAATCTTACGGAATATGCCCGAGGTCGTAGGAAATATCGTAGAATTGATCACTATTTTTCTCGACGGTTACTAATTCTCGAATTAAATAAGAGAAATAAGATTTTTATTATCCGAATGGTAGTGAACAGAATTTAAAAAATCGTCCATTATTGTCTTCTTCGAATACGAAAAATCTAGAGAACCATAATGCATAAGCTTCGTGGAATACGACGCTCGGGTCCCCGAGGTCTCTAAATGTCCCGGATAAGAGGGTCCTAAATTTAACGATCAATGCTCGCTTATTTTATTCCATCTTTTATCCGGCAGCGAATCTCGTCGCAAACGATCGTCTAATTACGTTCTATTTCGTTCGGCCGCATCGAAAAGTAGCCCGGCTTTGTATCCCGCTTTTGGATGAAAATAATCTATCCGCGGATCTACGGCACGGTCCCACGATTTCTACATCGTCCGCCGCGTTCATTAGGACCGGAGATCCTCGCCACGAGCACGGTGCCATGAGAAAATAAAACGAGATAACGAGGAAAACGGAAAGCAGATAATAGGGAGTCGAAAGAACGTGGAAGGCTCTCGAAGGGGAAGCGGTCCTCCTCGGCGGAGATAACGCGAAACCGTGCCGCCGCCATTGCGTTATCAGGACAATCGAACATCCTTTACCGGCGAAAATATCCTCGAAAGCTTATCTTCGTCGATGACACGGATTTTTACGAACAATCGGCCATATTTTCCCTTTAGAATAATTTCGAGAAATGCTCAAAGGATACAGCGCGACCTAAACTCTGTCAACTTCGTTTGTAGCGCGGAGAGTGCATCTAATTCGATTACCAACGAAATAAATAATAAATAAAATATCCTCGAAAGTTTATCTCCGTCGATGACACGGATTTTTACGAACAATCGGCCATATTTTCTCTTTAGAATAATTTCGAGAAATGCTCAAAGGATACAGCGCGACCTAAACTCTGTCAACTTCGTTTGTAGCGCGGAGAGTGCATCTAATTCGATTACCAACGAAATAAATAATAAATAAAATATCCTCGAAAGTTTATCTCCGTCGATGACACGGATTTTTACGAACAATCGGCCATATTTTCTCTTTAGAATAATTTCGAGAAATGCTCAAAGGATACAGCGCGACCTAAACTCTGTCAACTTCGTTTGTAGCGCGGAGAGTGCATCTAATTCGATTACCAACGAAATAAATAATAAATAAAATATCCTCGAAAGTTTATCTCCGTCGATGACACGGATTTTTACGAACAATCGGCCATATTTTCTCTTTAGAATAATTTCGAGAAATGCTCAAAGGATACAGCGCGACCTAAACTCTGTCAACTTCGTTTGTAGCGCGGAGAGTGCATCTAATTCGATTACCAACGAAATAAATAATAAATAAAATATCCTCGAAAGTTTATCTCCGTCGATGACACGGATTTTTACGAACAATCGGCCATATTTTCTCTTTAGAATAATTTCGAGAAATGCTCAAAGGATACAGCGCGACCTAAACTCTGTCAACTTCGTTTGTAGCGCGGAGAGTGCATCTAATTCGATTACCAACGAAATAAATAATAAATAAAATATCCTCGAAAGTTTATCTCCGTCGATGACACGGATTTTTACGAACAATCGGCCATATTTTCTCTTTAGAATAATTTCGAGAAATGCTCAAAGGATACAGCGCGACCTAAACTCTGTCAACTTCGTTTGTAGCGCGGAGAGTGCATCTAATTCGATTACCAACGAAATAAATAATAAATAAAATATCCTCGAAAGTTTATCTCCGTCGATGACACGGATTTTTACGAACAATCGGCCATATTTTCTCTTTAGAATAATTTCGAGAAATGCTCAAAGGATACAGCGCGACCTAAACTCTGTCAACTTCGTTTGTAGCGCGGAGAGTGCATCTAATTCGATTACCAACGAAATAAATAATAAATAAAATATCCTCGAAAGTTTATCTCCGTCGATGACACGGATTTTTACGAACAATCGGCCATATTTTTCGTTTAAAATAATTTCGAGATATGCATAAAGGAGACAGCGCGACTCAAACTCTGTCAACTTCATTTGTAGTACGGAGAGTGTATCTAATTCGATTACCAACGAAATAAATAAATAAATGAATAAATAAAATATCCTCGAAAGTTTATCTCCGTCGATGACACGGATTTTTACGAACAATCGGGCATATTTTCCCTTTAGAATAATTTCGAGAAATGCTCAAAGGAGACAGCGTGATCTAAACTCTGTCAACTTCGTTTGTAGCGCGGAGAATGCATCTAATTCGATTACCAACGAAATCTGGGATTTTCTTTTCGATCTTTTCATACCAGTATTCATAGAAACCACGCGATTTACGAATACCGGAAAATACTCAAAGGAGACAGCGCGACTTAAACTCTGTCAATTTCGTTTGCAGCGCAAAGAGTGCATGTAATTCGATTACCAACGAAATCTAGGATTTTCTTTTCGATCTTTTCATACCAGTATTCATAGAAACCACGCGATTTACGAATACCGGATATATCAGGATCCATTTGCCCATGTTTAAGCGTTAATTTTATACCTGAATCAGCCGCAATTTATGTTCATGATGCGATCCACGGTTTCGAGTGGCCGGTGAGCTTCTTCCTCCTTTTTAAGACGAAAATTGATCGTGGAGGAATTATCCTGTCGTACGTGATATATCGCGCCATGATGAGACTCGTGCTTTTATGCAAGGCATAACAAAATTCGTTGCTTTTTGCCGCAACACCTGCTCCGACTTTTTACCAGCACGGAATCCACGGATTCGTGTACGCGTAATAACACCCACAATCGTGCATCACCGATTCGCATCTCCATAATAATCCGTTTCGTGGAAGTTGAACAGCTCATTCGCGATGGATCCCATACCCGTAGCCTTCGGGAGGAACGATCCATTCCAATTTGCCGATTTGCCGAACACGCGTCTGACATCACGTGTTCCGAGTCATCACGCGAATAATCGAGCAAATTGCCGAGACTCCGTTCCCTCTAATATTCGGAAAGCAATGCTGCGTCTTCTCGTTTCGCCAAGCGTTTCTCGAAAAGAGCATTACCTCGAAAGCACAATTTATTAAGGCACGAAGAGGGAATATCTAAAAATTTGCTAGACACGCGTCTGCTATCGCGTGCTTCCAGTCATTATGTAAATAACGAAGCGGATTGCTCGAGTTTCGCTCTCGTTGGTATTTCTGCACCATGTTCGAAAGCGAAGACAGCATTCTATAACTTTGCAGAGTGGTCCTCGATGAAAACGTTGTAGTACAGAAGCGAATCTGTCTGGAAATATGAAAACGCGTTTGATAACGGGGGCTGCGAGACATCGCGGGGAAAATCTAGTAAATTGCTGGCAATTTCCGTTGCAGGACTCGTCCCAGGATTCGTCCTAGCTTTCAGCCCAGATTTCGTCCCAAATTTCGTCACAGGGTTCGTCCCAGGGATCGTCCCATAATTTCGTCATAGGGTTTGTTCCAAATTTCGTCACAGGGTTTGTCACAGAGTTTGTCCCAAATTTCATCACAGGGTTCGTCCCAAATTTTGTCACAGGGTTCGTCCCAAATTTCGTTACAAGGTTCGTCACAGCGTTCGCCATAGGGTTCGTCACAAGGTTCGTCCCAGGGTTCGCCACAGGATTCGTCCCAAATTTCGTCACGGTGTTCGTGCCAAACTTCGACACAAGGTTCGTCCCAAATTTCGTCCCAGGCTTCGTCCCAAATTTCGTCACAAGGTTCGTCACAGCGTTCGTCCCAGGGTTCGTCACAATGTTCGTCCCAGGGTTCGCCACAGGATTCGTCCCAAACTTCGTCACGGTGTTCGACCCAAACTTCGTCACAAGGTTCGTCCCAAATTTCGTCACAAAATTCGTCACAGCGTTCGTCACAAGGTTCGTCCCAGGGTTCACCACAGGATTCGCCAAAGGATTCGTCCCAAATTTCGTCACGGTGTTCGTCTCAAACTTCGTCACAAGGTTCGTCCCAGGCTTCGTCCCAAATTTCGTCACAAGGTTCGTCCCAGGGTTCACCACAGGATTCGTCCCAAATTTCGTCACGGTGTTCGTCCCAAACTTCGTCACAAGGTTCGTGCCAAACTTCGTCACAAGGTTCGTCCCAAATTTCGTCCCAAATTTCGTCACAAGGTTCGTCACAGCGTTCGTCCCAGAGTTCGTCACAAGGTTCGTCCCAGGGTTCGCCACAGGATTCGTCCCAAATTTCGTCACGGTGTTCGTCCCAAACTTCGTCACAGGGTCCGTCCCAAATTTCGTCCCAAGCTCCGTCCCAAATTTCGTCCCAGGGTTCATCCCAGACCTGGCTCTCTCTGATACTCGCACGAAACGTTGTCAAGTTTCGCGAATGGAACAGCACCACGAGAACACGTATGATCTTCGAAAGGAAGATTCGCGAAAATGGGAAAAAGTGTTCAAATATCTTGGTCCAAAAAGAGGGTATTTAGCTCGATACCACGTGGTCCGCTCATTTGTTCGCGCTTTAATCGCGCAGAACTTGGCTGAACTTCTTATAAATACTTAGTCGGACGAACGTGTTGGCCGTGATAAAGGGAAGATGGACTTTCGACCGGCTGAAAGGGAACACTCTCGATATCGTAACCTTTTTCCATCCGCGAAGAACAATGGCTGCCACGCAGAAACGCATCGTCGATCATTAATCAATGCCCTGCGAAAACGCTCCGGCCTATTGTTCGGCTGCGCACAAATGAACTCGTTGCCACGGAAGAAAGGAACAGGACGCCGCGAAAAAACTATCAGGTAGTCTGAACAAACCTTGACTGATTTCGACGCGGCGATCATCGAAAGCTCGCATAACGACGTTTCAATGGGATTTATTACGGTCATCGATCAGAACACGTCGATCGATATAAATGAACACCGATTAAAATTCCTGCTTGCTTTGTTAACGATTCTGTACACTCGCGGAGGGTGCATCGGAATCCACGGATGAAATAAGACAAACAGAATTTCGAACAGCAATTCACAACAGCATGAACGAGGAGTAATTTAATTTAAAAATCTCACCTTTAAACACCTTTGCCTTTTTCGCAAATTTCATTTTTATTTCGAATTTTAATCGCTGCGTTCAAAATTCCGGTATCGCGAATTAATAGAGTTAATAAAACGGTATTAATTACGCGAGGAGGCGTGTCACGCGGATTAAAGTTGCGATTAAACGATTACGCGAACACTCGCGTGTAAGATCACTCGTCCCGCGAGTAAGGGCGCTATCGGAAAGGCGGAAACGCGACGAAGACCGTGATAAATACTCACGGCGCGTTTTCAAGTATCAAGGAAGAGATAAATTCGTATATGCGTCTGAACATTGGGCCAAGGTGCAGAGCTGTTACAACGGCGAATACAAATCGCATCGGTCAACGGTGATCCGGGTGTCCACGAAACAGCCAGGGAGAATACATATTCATCTCGGTGGTACTTAACGTTGTCACGCACCTCAACAGGCTGATATATTATAATGAACCTACGCGGACGCGCGTGGAAACGCGCCCTGATCCAAAGCGAACGCGATTTCGCTCCTACCGTGGTTGTGAATTATGTTCGAGCCTGTACAATGCTATCTACCACAGGTTAAGATACTTTCCTCGTGTAAAAAAGATTTGACAGATCGTAAACTCGTGGACCAGGATTTAATATACTCTCCAAGAAAAATAATCGAAAAGCGAGTATATTACCGCTTTTGATTTTAAATTCGCGCTCTGGGAAGATCAGGATAATCTCGATGACTTTGTCATAGCAATTTACAGCTGATAAAGGATAGACTAACTTCTGTTTAAAACGATCTTCAGCAAATCATCCCGATCTCGATGGCACTTCGCTTATTATACGCCACACCGTGGTGTAAATAAAAATTTCAATTTATCGCGAAATACGAAGCAAGTCGACTAGTGCTAGGTTTGCCAATCGAGTATACTTATTCGCCTTGAAAGCATACACGAGCTTGCGCAATCATAGCGCCGATGCAGACCGTTCTATAGCCGTTCCATTGTGCGGCAAAGGTTACTATCCAGTTTACGTTAATGGGACCGCCGCCGTTATGAATACCTTCGTCCCACGCCTTCCCGTCCAGTGCATCCCCGAGACGATCGACCCAGATACGAATCGGTTAATTCGAATTGCGATTGAAACGTTACCGAATCGCTAATTGCCGTTTATGAGGCCGCGAGGAATGCCGGTCGTTGCGCCACGCGAGGCCCGATCGGTGTACGATCGGTACAGGAGGCGCGATCGAATCTCGGCGAATCTGACGCGAGCACGATCTCATTGCCGGAATACGGTGAACGGAAGATAGCTTTGCGCGAACCGTGTGGATCCTTGGAAGCTAATGATATAATCGAAGGTGACTTCTCGGCAACCGGTCGCGAACTCCCCACCGAGATCATAATTACCGGCGAGATTGCGTCGAAACGGATATATCGTTTGGAATTTTATGGCTGGCACGACGTAAACGTGATTGCGAAGCCTTTAAAAATGCTGGAACTTTCGCTGATTTTTCTTGCGCGAGAGCGAGAGGCATAAATTCAGTTAGATCGCCGGGAGAATTATTACTTTATCGGCGAGGAGATTTCCCAGAAAATTCGCAGACGAATCGAGCCATCTCAGCGTGAAGCTTCGCAACCCGCGACGATGCTATCGATCGACCACGATATCCTCGATCGCGTTATCTCGCGAACTTCGTCTCTCCCCGAGCACACCGACAACGAGTACACTCTCGAGCTGATGCATTACCCCGGCCAATGATTCCTTACCGATGATTCCTGTTAATCCCGGTATCGATCGATAAATCTCTCGGCGACCGAGACCCGCGGATCGTTCGACGCTGGAAAGATTACCATGGAAACGGCATGAGATCACTGGGTTTAATTAGCAAGCCTGGCTCGTAACGCGTCACGTTTTTCCCGGGAAATCGGCGTACGCGTGTTAAGCCCGATTTGCAATGCTGATGGCCTCTCCCTACGACCACGTGACTCTTTCTGCGGCCGCCCTTTTTCCATCGCGAGCTAGCCAGGGGTTCGTGCCTCCTGCGGATCAGGATGCGCGTCGCGGACAGGATCCCGCGTTCGACCATCGATCATGCCGATTATGAAACGGTCGCTCCTCTACGATCCTGCTTTCCGATCCGATCGGCTATCGTTAAACAGCCCGCGGTAACGTCACCGGCTCCTAGCCTCGTGATAGTGATAAACGTTGCATCCGTGTACCATGTACTTACCGTCAGACCAGTCTAAAGCCGCGTACTCACCGCGATGAATACTCGCAAACGAGCTGGATTTTTCTCCAAATTCGAAGGTATTAGCCGGCCTTCGCAGCGAACATCTGTCGAAACCACCATTAAGCCGGATTCACTAGTTTGACACGCGAATATCAGCTGGAATATCGAGTGTGCACAGTTGGTCCAGCAAACGCGTGGAACGTGGGCACGAATCGAGACGCTTGTGACAAAATGGCGACGCTAAGTTGGGCGAAAGCGTAACAATGGACCCTAACAGTAGATTTATCGATAATAACGATACCAGTCGGAAGTTCTAGCCAACGTTCGTCGTTCCAACGTGACGCGAATCTTCGAAGTAGCTCGCGGATGTTCGCAGACTAGCGTGGTCAGTGAATACGCGGCTTAACGCGAGCTTACGCAAACAGGCTGGAGCTTACTCGCGGCATTAAGCGTCACAAATCAAATAACATATCATCCCGTTGCTCTTCCGCATAGTCACGCCGCCGCCGCGATGCACATTCTCGATTCCCCGTCTGCATTCTTCTACGCTGCGAGGCAGCGAGCCCGAGGTGGGGGTTGGGGAGCATTGGTCGCGACAAAGTATAACGACTACGAAATGATTTATCGACAGTACGACCATCGACCTGCTCGGTTCCTCGACGAGAAACAAGCACGAGCCAAGGGACGGCCGATGGGGTCGGTTTGTACCGCATTGTCGCTTGTTTGTTGGGGAAACGAGAGGGATGGAAGACAAGCTTGCAAACGGACCACACGTAAATAGTCCCTGGACAGGAAGAATCTCGAGCTGGTCGAAGAGAGACCTGGGTAATACGTGGGACTGGAACCACAATGAATTGTAGAGTCACACAGTCTCTAGCACGCTGGAGAGTACTTCGGCGAGATTTTCGTTGATTGAGGACTGGAACTAACTCTGACTGACTGAATGCTTCACACACTGACTCGTCTAGGTCTTTGTACCCTTATTTAGAGTCTAACACTCTTATATACAAGCTTTTGTGGGGGTTTTGCGGTTCCTGGTGCTCCTACGGTGCTGCCTGTTGCTGTTCCCTTGTCGTTGTACTATGATACGGATTAGACAGAAGGACAGGAGGACGGGGATGCGTTTCGTCCCGGGCCTGCTAGTGAACTCGTCAGTAAGGCTTCTTAGCAGGCCCTGCCTTAAACTTGTAGCGTCTGATACCTTGCGAGAAAGTCCTCGAACTTCCTTCAACTAGGAATCCATCTATTGGCGAGGGTGAGAACATTGATCGCTACACTTTCTTCGTTGATCACTCATTTCTCACGTGACCTCGCCCTTCATGGGCCAGGTACTTCAGACACTCGAATGCATTCCTAGACTTTCGTTCATTGCTTGCACCCGATTCGGTCATAAATATCCCACAGAATGCTAGGAAAATTAACAAGCAACGGGTTGGAAGGAATCTAAAACCGATCATTCCTCGAGGAAAATTTAAAAAAGTTTATCTCTGTCGATGACACGGATTTTTACGAACAATCGGCCATATTTTCCCTTTAGAATAATTTCGAGAGATGCATAAAGGAGACAGCGCGACCTAAACTCTGACAACTTCATTTGTAGCGCGGAGAGTGCATCTAATTCGATTATCAACGAAATAAATAAATAAATAAATAAATAAAATATCCTCGAAAGTTTATTTCCGTCGATGACACGGATTTTTACGAACAATCGGCCATATTTTTCGTTTAAAATAATTTCGAGATATGCATAAAGGAGACAGCGCGACTCAAACTCTGTCAACTTCATTTGTAGTACGGAGAGTGTATCTAATTCGATTACCAACGAAATAAATAA